>NW_010554025.1:0-6312 GCF_000687285.1 Phaethon lepturus | reverse complement strand
GTGATTCTGTGATTCTGTAAATCATGTGACTGGTGCGCTTTGGGGGGGCTGCTGGACAGCCCTCTCCTTGATCACTGAAGCCTAGACCAGGGCAAAGAAACAGCCTGTTGTTCTGACCACACCACATGAGATGAACTCTCTTCTGTAGTCAAGGTAGGGGTGGTGGGACAGTGGGATCATGGACTGATGGATTGAGCACCCTGGTGTCACCATCTTGTAGGCCTGATGGCACCAGCATCTATCCAGCACTTCCTGATACTAATTAAGTCAGGCTTTGGGTTTTTGTAATTCTTTGTTTTGTTTTGTTTTTTAATTTCTCATTCTTACTAACAATTCACAGTCTCCTTTTTCCATTTTTTTCACATTACTCATTCATTAATTACATGTTATCTGGTACCTAGATCATAAGTTTTCAAGTGTTTGCTTAATATTCCTTATTCAATCACACCTTGATTTAGATTCAGTTGTGTAACAAAAATAACCCATACTTTGCCATGTCAGAATGATTTCTTTTCTGTGGGAATGAGATATTGCTATGCTTTTATCTGATTTGTGGCAAGAGTGATATTTTAAATATTTTGCATTTTTATAGATTTTAAGAGCAATGTAATGCTGTGAATAATATATAAAGAACAGTGCAATTTTTTTCTAAGAATGGAAATGACAAATAAATTTTATGAAACTTGTATTTTAAAACTTACAACTATACAGCAGTTGACAACAATCTATGTAAGTTTATACTGAGACAACTACCTCTTTTTAGAAAATGTTTCTAACAGTTTATGTAAATTAAAAAAACCCTATACACAAAAAAGTTAAAATAGAAAATATATTTTTCATTTTAATTTTCCTTTCCTTGTGATAAAAAATTATATTAGACTCCAAAACTTTAATATATCCAGTAACTTATTATACAATAACTTTACGTTTTAAATGAAATACATTATAACCAAAATATTTCTGAGATTCTTTATAGCCAAAAGAATATCAGCATTCAGTATTGCATGTTCTTACAGAAAAGTCTGAAGAGGTCAATAGCTGGCCAAGTTTTCAAAATGTCTCAATCAGTGTAGCTCTCTTCAATTCTATAGAGTTATACTGAATTACACTGGCTGAAGATCTAACATAATGTTTTTATGTGTTTTTTTTTAACAGAAAAGTATCACATGGTTTAACTGGGCTAGCACAGGTAACTGAATTGAAATTTTTACATGTTTTCTCAGCAGGGAAAAATGTGAACCCAATGTACAATTATACTGGGAGGAAATATAAATGTATATAGTAGCAAATGAGGAGATACTGAGGACAAACAACAATGGCAAATAGTATACATGGATGGTATACATTAAATAGTATAAAGGATTTATCTGTCCAATTCTCATTAGATTACAGTAGGATTTTGGTGTCACAGAACTCTGTAGCTAGAATATAGTTTCATTGCATTGACAACAGCTATACAAATACACTGAAGGAAAAAAACCCAGACCTTTTAAGGTAAGGTTAGAAAAAAATGCTAGTGTCATCATTATTTCAGACATCTTAGATGGGAAATATGCAAAGAGATGGAATATTTTTTAGCTATTTCATAAATATTGAATATATTTGTCCTGGTTTCAGCCAGTATAGAGTTAATTTTCTTCACAGAAGCTAGTGTGAGGCTGTGTTTTGGATTTGGGATGAGAAAATGTTGATAACGTGTTGATATTTTGGGTTGTTGCTGAGCAGTCAAGGACAATCCAGCTTCTCGTGCTGGGCTGCCAGCGAGCAGGCTGGGGGTGCACGGGGAGCTGGGAGGGGACACAGCCAGGACAGCTGACCCAGGCTGGCCAAAGGGATGTTCCATACCATATGGCATCATGCTCGGTATATAAATCTGGGATGAAGAAGAAGGAAGGGTTGGAGGGATGTTCAGAGTGATGGCGTCTGTCTTCCCAAGAAACCATTATGCGTGCTGGAGCCCTGCTTCCCTGGAGATGGCTGAATCCCTGCCTGCCCGTGGGGAGCAGTGAATGGATTCCTTGTTTTGCTTTGCTTGTGTGCGCGGCTTTTGCTTTACCTGTTAAACTGTCTTTATCTCAAACCATGAGTTTCCTCACTTTCACTCTTCCAATTCTCTCTCCTGTCCCACCGTGGGGGAGTGAGTGGCTGCGTGGGGCTTAGTCGCCAGCTGAGGCCAAACCACGACAATATTATGCATATGATTGCCTAATATGGGAATGGCAGTGCAGCTCTTGGTCAGCCAAAGCTGTATAAGATGACAAGCAGGATATCTGATAGTCTTTTCTAGGAAGAATTAGGACACTGTCTCTGGTATGAAATGTTGCTCTCTAGACTGAATGAGAAGCACTATGCCAAGTTAAGAGTGCAGTGTGGATAGAACTCACTAGCTGAAGCCCAGGCCCCTGTCCTTCTCTTCCCGTCCTCCCATTTAATCTCTTGAACTGGAAGCTCTCTTGCAGAGTTGCCTCTGGAGGATAGAGCAGCTTCCTTGGAAGTTCTGTAAAGTTTTCCTTTTCCTGGGTATTTTTTTTTTTTTTTCCCAAGTAAGAACTTAAAGTCTATTGTGAGACTTGAATAAACCTCACAAGAAAGTAAAAATTACTGAAGGGTGGTATTCATCAACAGGGTTGTGGGCCTATAATGGTATTCCATTATTTTACATCTTCAATATTTACATAGTTGTCTCTTTAGCCTAGTCTGCAAAAAGCCAATATAGGATTATTCGTTACCATTTTTATCCTCAGAGTACTCAGTTAATGATAATACTGTCCCACAGAAAAGTTTCGTGTGTTACTGACAGGGGTTTAGCTATGGTTAGGACATGTTGGTTAGGCCACAATTGATAAAATATGACCTCAAAGCAGCTTTCTATTTCCTGTCAGTATTTATCAGTTATATTAACTAGATACGAGTATTTGCTTCTAAGAAGTGATGGAGAGAAAGAAAAAACTATTGAGTAGTCAACGTTATGGTAAGAGGTCTGCTCTGACCTGATCCATGGATCCAAATGAAATAATAAAAACCACTGTGCTTTTTGTAAAATGTTTTATAATTGTCCATGAAAACTGTTTAATCTTAGCAATAATCTTCTGGGCCAAAGAGCTAGGTGCTTCCTGTGATTGAAAACTCTTCTTGAAACATTGATGCTTACTAACATCCAGAATGATCACCAGACAGTTCAAATTAGTGTAACTCTATTGACAGACAGTTTTTCCTCAGCGAGGAACTGGCTACTTCAGATAGGAAAAAAACTGAAAAATCTCAGTAACAAAGGCAAAGTTCTTAGCTAAGAAAGAATTCTTCTGTCTTAAAAACTTGTCTTTCTCCTATATTGCAAGAGCTGTCTTAAGACAGCTGCTCAGTATGCCACAGCTAGACTACTTTAAAAATAATGAGACTCCAGGTTCAGAGTGGCTACTTACGTTTATTACCATTTGTTATGTTTGCTTCTGAGATGTTGTTTGCAAACTAGAAATTTATCATTTAAAGAACCATTCTATATATCCATCATATGTTATACTTCACACTGAGACAATCAGTTGTGCCTCTGCATTGGCACTAGGTTAGGGGCAGAGCAAATGATCACTTGTATCATGTATGAATATACATAGATGTATATTCTAATGTAAACTATGAATTTCCACTCTTTTAAGGCAGTTCTCCTAGAAAAAAAATGTTCCATGTGAATAAGCAGAAAACTGATGTTGATGTTCATCTTGTACAAGTTAGGCTTACAGGCTTTCTCTATAGTCAATGAGACAATGGCCAGTGAGACAAGTCCCCCTGAGGAGGCAAACCATCTTCTCTACAGAGGGGAAGTTAACATAAGGGTGTCCCAGAAGGCACACCATCTCTTCCTGTCCATATTGTTGCATATCCAGACATACATATATATGCATTATGTACAATGTAAGATACAGAATATGTAAAACATAGCATATTGTACATTTTTATTTGTTATATAACTTATGCATTATACAGACTGATAAATAATTAAATTAATTAACAATTTATTTTCTTCCTACCTCCTGCCTTAGACTACTTGGATTAGATGCCTAATTATGTTACTGAGGTTATGTAAGATAACTCCAGCAAAATCTAAACTTGCTCTCTTGAACAGGACAAGAGCCAGTTAAACACAGAGGGAAAGTCTTTTACATGTGCTATGTATTAATAACAAACATACGTATTTAGATTCAAATTTTTTACACAAACATTATTACTAATAAATAATTCAAAATAATGTATTATCTCATCATTTTTCCAGATCATTAGATAAAAGCATAACATATTCAGATGCTGAATATTGCTGCATGATATCAAAGCGAACAGCATACAGGAAAGGTGGTCATAAGAAAGTATATCTGCAATGTGCATTTTTTTTTCCTACACGTATTTAAAATGGATATATTTTACTGACAACACAAAAGTTGTATTTTAACTCTGAGTAACATAAAATAAAATAGTGAGTTTTGTAGATAAATTATTACCTTGTGGTGGGTTGGCCTTGACTGGATGCCAGGTGCTCACCAAGCAGCTCTATCACACCCCTCTGCAGCAGGATGAGGCAGGGGGAGAAAATAAGATGGAAATAACTTGTAGGTCAAGATAAAGGCAGTTTAATAAAACAAAAGCAGAGGCCACGCATGGAAGCAAAGGAAAATAGAAGATTTATTCTCTACTTCCCATCAGCAGGCAATGTCCGGCCACTTCCTGGGAAGTAGGGCTTCAGTACACTTAGTGGTTTCTCTGGAAGACAAATATCAAACAAGGGATGCTCCTTCTCTCCTGCTCTTTTCTCTTAGCTTTTACTGCTGAGCAGCCATCATATGGTATGGAGTACCCCTTTGGTCAGTTTGGGTCAGCTGTCCTGGCTGTGTTGCCTCCCAAGGTCTTGCCCACCTGCAGCCTACTGGTGAGGAGGGAATGTTGAAGAGACAGCCTTGATGCTGTGTGAGCACTGCTCAGTGTTATCAACACCCTTCTAGCTGCCAATACAAAGCACAGCGCTATGAGGGCTGCTACGGGGAAAATTAACTCCATCTCAGCCAGACCCAATACATACCTTATCCAACAGAAGTCTTTGCACTATAGGCTGCCTGTGACATAAGGAAGGAAGACCATGTTTTAGGCATGCAAATGTTTATATGTCATTGAAGTGAGAGAGCAAGAGCACAGGGAATAATACTGCCAGGGTCTCTCAGATTCATTAGGACCAGTTCCCCTGTAATCACAAGCAATCAGGTTATATAACCCCATTGATACATGTATTAAGTTTCTCTTCATCTCCTGTATTGTACTGAAAGCAAGCTGCATTATCAGTAAAAAGAAAATGCATAATACATCGCTTAAGATAGAAAAACCTAATTTAAATACTCAGAGGACCTTACGCAAAAAGTGAAAGGTAAGACAAATGGTCTGCTTGTGTATGTGAAGGAAAATAACAAGCTCTGATGCAGTTTCATTCCTGGCAAGACTAGTAAGCTAATGGACGTGTGTATTGAAGCGGCAAAACTACAAGAAAACTTTTGCCTTTCACTCTCAGTTTCAGGAAAACAGCATGTTCTCCCCTTTAACCATACTGCAGGCATAGACAATCTCCTAGCTGTTTTCTAAAGGAACATTTTCTTGGTAATAATTCCCTCGTACAAATGTAGGAGCAGAAAGGAGAACTCAAGCCCCCTGCAGCTCACACTTTTACAGGAGTGAGAAATATTATAAGTTATATCTCTGTTAAGATGTTATAGACCTGGTGACATTAAGCTCCTTGAGGTGGATTTACCTGTGATTTATTGAAATAATCACACCAAAACTATCAAAAGGATGTTCAGTCTCTAGTGATAACTTTTATTGTAATATAAACTAGGAATAAAAAAAGTTTATAAAGAGAAAACTCAGGTTTGGTAGGTAAGAGAGTTTAAAAGAAGAGATATTTCTGTTTCAATCCACTGAGCTCTTGCTGGTCATTTTGCTTTTCTACTCAGCAACTTTCAATGGCTCCTTGAGTTGTGACAGTCTCTACAGAATAACAAGTTCACCAGATAATTCAGGCTGGAAAGGGCCTCAGAAGGTCTCAAGTGTAACTTCCTGCTCAGAACAGGGTTAGTTACTGGATGCTCAGAGTTTTATCCAGTCAGGTCTTCTCAATCTCCAAGGACAGAGACTGCATAACCTCTCTAGGCAGCCTGTTTCACTATGTGACTGCCCTCATGGGGAAACTGTTTCTCCTTATGTCTACTCTGAATGTCTCTTGTTTCAAAATATGTCCCTTACCTCTCATCATCCCTCCATGCACCAAGCCCCTGCCTCCTC
>NW_010554024.1:49096-73843 GCF_000687285.1 Phaethon lepturus | reverse complement strand
TGGCGACAGAACAGCAGGTTCCGCTGCCGCGGCCCCGTGATCCCTGAGCCATGTCTGCCCAGGAGTAAAGGGTTAAATAAATGTCCAGGGAAAAAAAATATTTCAGGGGCTGTAGGTGCCGATTAGGCGGATCCATGCCTCTGTGACCGCTTCCTGCAATCAAGATGAGCTGTTATTTTCTGCCTGAGCTACTGCTTAATTTTATCACTGTACAGTAGCTAAGAATTATTTCTTGGACTGGGCACTGGTTTAAAACTGCAGTGAAAGATATTAGATTTTGTTCTGCCGACTGGCCTATAAAGTCTCATTTTTCTCTCTCTTTCTCAGCTCAAATGTAATTCACGAATTCACTCAGAATAGACACGTTTGTCTGGCTGCTTCTGAAGCCGAGCTGTGATGAACACCACAGAACGCAATCGATCACAAGTTTCAAGACAGTGTTCATGCCTTGGGACTATGAACATCTATTTTGATTTCCTCTCTTGGCGCTGTGTGATGTCTCTACGATGCATTCGCACTTTTTTGACCATCTTTTGCTGAAACTCTTCTGACATGTGGTAGCGATTATATTTCTGAACGTATGGGGAGGTCTGAGCTTTGGCTGGCATATTATAACCCAGCAAGCGCATTCTGCCTCCCCTCTTTGATAGCAGAAGTTCATCCTTCATTTTCTGCAGTTTTTTCATCAACTTCCTGTCTTGCCCCACTTCCAATTGTTGTATCTGTAGAATATTCAGTGTCTCTTTGGAGAGGTCTCAAGTTTTTTAAATCATCATTTTTTGTACATAAACCTTTCAAGCAGGATTCTGACGCCCCATTCCCCAGTCGTTGCCGCTGGAGCACAGCACTACGAGCCACTGAACTGAGCTAAGCTAAACCAGCATTTTCTGTACTTCCACTTACATTTCAATTCATCAAAGAGAGCATATCTGGTTTAGGCAGATTCTTGATGCCTGTTTAGAAGTCAGATATAAATAAATATCAATTTTTATTTCTCCCAGGAGATCTAAGCTAACTGCCATAATACCTAAAGAAAGAGGGAGCATGTTTTATGCAACAGAAAATTCCATCAGAAACATTGTGCAATGAGCAGGCTGGAGCAAATAATTCACAGTGATTACATTATTACAGAAGCTTAACCTGTCTTTTGTGTAAGGCACATATGCCAGGAGATTTCCGTTCTTTCAAACGTGTACAGTATTCAGTGTTTATGCCATTTTTAAATGTCTAAACAGATCAAAACATGTATGTGATAATACTTTCTAGTTATTATTCACTGATTGAGTTATAATTGATCAGAGAGGTCACATAGCACACATTTTGAAGTCTGGACAGAAGTTGCATAGAATAACCTTTTAAAACAAAAAGACGCATGTGCAAATGCAAAATATGTTCTGCTAAACTGGGTACTTTGGTAAGATTTTCTTCTTAGTCTAGTAAAAAATATTAAAATATTAAAATGTTATCAATAATATAAATTGTTATATAGAATATTATAAAAAACCATGCAGGAAAAAATCAAGCATTGGGATAAATTTTGTTAAGGTACATTTTCACAGCTTTACAGAAATGTTATATTGTTAAAATGGTATTTGTGTTTAGGCAGTTTTTGACACTCTAATGATGCGTACATTTAAATAAAACCAGGAACAGGGATGATTCCATTCTATATTATTATTACTACTATAAAAGTAAACACTTCAGTAAAGTTCTAGATCATCTTCTGCTCCAAACTCAGGTCTTCAGTGCATTTTCAATCTCATTTTCAATTTAAGCAAAATCAGTTCTTGATCTTGTAGCCTGAATTACTAACATGAAATAGAAAAGACCAGACTGTGATCCCAGCTCATGACACCAGAGTAAATAGATCTTTGTGTATTGACACCACCGTTCATGAACTCAATTGCATACAACTATGACCAAGCTGGTGAGAAATTATGAAGGCAAACCATGGGCCTTTAGTCAAAAAAATGGAGTCTGCTTCTCTAGACAGTGATTAATTCTTTAACTGCCTACTCCACCCTGCTAAAGCCCCCACAATAAAGTTCTCTTCTGTAGGACACCAATCACCTCTGACTAATTTATTGTCTTTGTTCCTCCCTCCTACTCCATATGTAATTTGCAGTAGGTAATTAAACACTACAAAATGCTTAGCTGAAGCTGCTGGGTGTAACACAGAGCCTGGCATCAAAACCAGAGGACAGGTTTCCAAGGTGCAACACTGAGACAGCTTAACAGCAGCATCATTATTAATTTCATAATTATGAGAGACTTCTGGAAATCCCAGTATTGGGCAATATTTAAGAAGTCCATCTTGTTTATCACTGAAATGGGTATTTATATTTGTGATAATGGTTATCACACGCTTTTATGGAACTTAGCCTCTACTTAAAAAAGGATTTTATCTAGTAAATATACCAATTTAAGCTATAAACATATATTAGATAAAAAGATGTCTGACGTATTTGGATGCTTTAGCACATAGAGTACAAATGAACTCAAATTTTCTTCTTCTTTGCCTTTATTCAGATATAAAACTTACTCACACAGGCTGCATCTCACAAGGAACATTGTTCACCAAGGTATACACTGAAATCAGTGCAATGCACTGACAAGTATTTTTATTCTAAAACATTGTTTCAACTCTCACATGTACCACAGAAAGAGAAAGTGCTGCTTGAACTGAGGAACTGAGAGAAGTCAGTAGACCAGAAACTGTAAAATGAAAAAGGTGGAAATAGTGCAAAACTCTCTCTCTCTAACAAAAACAAAACAAAACAAAACAAAACAAAAAACAAAAACAAAAAAAAAGAAGAGTGATGAGGATTTCTTCCCTGCCTTTAATTGTCAAGCTGGGATAGAAATAGCCTTGTTTCAGATAAATTTGCATCCAGTATTTTGCCATCTCATTCCAAATCTAACTTGAGGTTTAATATAAATGCTAACACATTTTTTATAAAACCCTCCCACTAGAAAGAGATAAAGACAATCACAATATTGTAATTGTCTTAGGTCATTCTACCAATTTTCATTTTAAAATAATATTCTGTTTTGTTTTGAGAATTTCATAATGCCTTAGTCAAATTGTGGTGTATAATATTATTCTGATAGGTTTCTCCCCCAAAATGATAGATTTTTATCTGTTTGACCTCTGCCACAGATAGAAACAGCTAATAGAAGAGCCTGGTTGAAAGATGGAAGGCAGAGACATAAAGCCTGTACTCCAGCGTACTTCATCCAGGGCTTGCATTAACAGACATCCTCAAAATATCTTGGTTTCCCATTTCACACATTGCTTTTATCTTGTCCTCTGCAAATAAGCAGATATTTCAGTGCAATTAACCCCATGACAAACTTGAGTCTGACTCGCAAGAACTCAGCTTTTCTTCTCCGTTCTGACACAAGCCTTTACAAAAGGAGTTGATCGGGGAAGTACCTGAAATGCAAAACCCAAAAATACTGCCATCACATAAAAAATCCCTCGACTTTTATTATCCATCAGACTAAAGTATGCATTTCAAACTCATTTTCTGGAAGTATCTGCTTACTATCCACCCTCGTACAAGAAATAAGACTTTCTTTGGTCACAGCATCCTCTGCCATAAAATATAGCCATGTAACCTTACCATCTGCACTGAAGTGATGTTGTGTCTCACCTCAGTTAAATACAGTGAGATGACAAATATACACTCTATCAATACATCTCTGTAAACGCAAAATCCTTTGCATTGGCCCAATGGACTGCAGTGAAAGAGATCACAAGCTCTATTTTTTTTAAGCTATCCAATCCATTGACAAATGTTTTCTTGTTTTCATAAGTTTTCTAAATACCCAAGAGATTGTGGTTCAGAAAATTTTGGAGGAAATAAAAAGATTTAGTTAGTTTCCATTTTTCTTCTCATCTCACCCTTTGCCTAGGAGCTGTCTTGCTAGTTTTCCTTGTTTGAACAGTAATTTATTACATATGTTTATTCCCTCATGTGTACTTAAAACATTTTATAGTTCCTAATTTCCTAGTTATAAGATTATACCCTCTGATTTTTATGGCTCTCCGCCAAATATAACAGTTCATTCTGGATTATTGAAAACATATGCAGAAGCTTCAGCAAGCTTGATTTCCCATCCGTCTTTATTTCTTTCACAAACGTTCTATCTGAACCCACTGATGCCTCAGACCTTGTAACATTTATTTCTTTTCTTTTCTTCATGGACTTGCTGTGGTCACCAACTACTGTCCCTTGCAACATTAACCGCTTCAGAAATTGCTCACCAGATATTTTGTAGTAAATGGGGCAGACTGAGCAGGAGTGAATTGTACAGATGGAATTACATGAGCGTCCAGCCGCTCTAGAGGAGATGTGGGCTCATCTAAAGGAGAAGGCTTTGGACTCCAGGTCCCCCCAGCCTGCCAAAGGCGCTGCAAATGTCTGAGGATTTGTATACGGGGAAGACTAATGAAGCAGCCGTATCTAGTAAAAGCAGCTGCCATGGGCATACCATGATGCTGCTCCACTTGTACCCAGCAGAAAGGCCATTTGTGTTGGGTTTCACCTTGCTTATCACCCTTGCTAATAAATTACATTGTCTGTTAAGGGAGCAATAACACATCATCTAGCTCATTCCTATCAGTAACAACTTAAAGCTTTCATGCAGTCCACCAAAATCCTTTCTGAGATTGTTCTGACTAAAATCCTACAGGGAACACTACAATTTTGACTCACAGGAGTGCTGAACATATCCCCCGCGCTTCGTGTCCTAGCCTTTCCGCGAAGCCGCTGCCTCCATCTGCATAAAGATTTCCTAGTCTGCCTTTTCATTCTGCCCTCAGAGATCTGTAATAGTTCCCTGTGATTGCTCTCACGCCTTTCCTGTACTTCACTTCAATCAAAGCTGTCTCTGCACTGGTAGCCAAACTACATGTCATTTCATCCTTCTGTCAGAGTGTTCTCCCTTGTCTCTCATATTGCTCCGAATCGGTGTGGCAATCCATCTTAAACTGTCTGCGACCCCATTAGACTGCAACAGGGAAAAAAGTACATAATATGCAATCTTGGAGAAAGATAGGAAAAAGACAAGGAGACAAAGCAAGGAGAAAACAAAGTTTGAGAGAGACTTTCTGCTTTATCTAGTGAGGCAAAGTCCCCACCGCCTGCAGAGGAAGCCTGCCCGTGGAAGGAGGCTGGTGCTCCCCCCAGGGCAGTCGCCCACCTTCCCGCAGCACTCTGCCGGTCACCACGAAGGCACAGGCATGCTTTCAGAACCCGCTTCACGCCAGAAGTAATACTGGGAAGAAAAGCAGAGGTAAAGCTGTCCTGGGAGACATAATTTAAATAAAAACATCTGCTGGCTATTTTTCTTTCAGCCAGGTCTGCTAAGGGGATATGTTACCATGCTGCCCCAACTCCTCCCAGCAGCTCCAAGAGGGGTTCTGAAGAGACCTCTGCGTTTTCACTGGCCACGTGGTGATTTGCCCACATTTCCACAGTTCCTTGCCACGCACCATTTCTATCTTAAATCTACCTGGCTGAAAAGTTCCGCAGAAAATATTTTGTTTATCTAAATATCCAGTTAAAACTCTAGGTAACTGACAATTAATTTATGCAAAACTAACAACCTGAGCTGGTTTGAGCTCCCTGGCTCACTGTCACACAACCGCTCGCTGTGGCACCGAACCTACAGCTGACCTGCACCCACACTACCCTGCACCTCCAGCTGAGCAGTGGTGTCTCAACACCAGGCACACAAACATGCCTCTAGGAAAGGAACTTGCCCTTCTCCTATTGCAAAACATTCTTCCTACACCGTGTAGATGAAGTCAAACTGCTAACGAGATAACAGGGACTAAACATCACTTGTGACCGTTTATCGTCTTTCTACTTCATCACATGTTGAAGACTCAGTTTACGGGGTTTTCTGATCATAACTGGCTTTCATCTGCGATGTGACCAGGATGAGCTTGGTCCTGAGATGTACCCCAGAGCAGGAGGCAGCAGGCAGCGTCCCACCTCTCCGGAGGCCACAGCGTCCTGGCTGTCATCTCGACTGTGGCACTCGAGTCCAGCTACAGCACCGTGGATTCTCAACGACTACAACAAATATTTTAATTAGATTGCCTTATGCTTTGAAGCGTACGAAAGGTGTGAATAAAAAGTACGTTTGCTATATTTTACACAGCTACTTTGTTCAGAAAAGAGGAATAAATTGGGGAGGAGCGACTAAAATTTGAATGTCAGAAAAGATGGCAGTTTGTTGCTTGAAAAATTTAAAGTGTAAATACTGCGAAGTTATTTGAAATGGCTACTGTTTGTGAAAATTCATCTTCTACACTGCATTGCCTTTCTTGATCAAATTATGAGCATTAATGTACCACTAGCAGCTTATTTTTCTCAAAGAAGTCTGAATTACAGTGAGCAGGGAAGCAGTGAGGGGAAGTGAGCCAGAGATAATTCGTAGGCGACCAAAATTACAAGCATGCCTAAAGACTCTGAGTCTTTATTTCTGGATTGATTTTAATTTTATCAAAAGGCTACAATGCCTGATCTAAATAATAATAATAAAAAAAGGTTTATACGAACAGTTTTATTGGAAAATCTATTGGTCTGTCAAGCTAATTAACTGACACCACTGTTGCAGTACATTAAATTCTGCATTAACAAGATACTTGGCATCCTCATTTGTAGATAAGTGACTCCTTGGGAGACTGAACATTTGCTAAACAACAAGCTACCTGGCAACAGGACTTCTGAAGTTCCTACTTCCCAGGCTCCATTTCTCTCTTGGCGTATACACATTACTCTTCTCCCTGTGCATACCTTGCATCCTGCACGGGGAAGGAAAAATGAGCTGTCTAACAAGCAGCTGGAGTAAAGCATCTTCCCAAAGGTGCTTTGGGATTTCCTGTAAAGGAGAATAATCACACTGAGCTGACCCATGTCTGGATCAGTGTAATCCTCTTCTCTGACTAAATTAACTGGTTGTGTGTTGGTTTACAATAAGACACAGCCATTGCAAACATGACACTCTTTAAAGTTGTAACGAAAGCCTTGTCATCCTCTGTGCAACAGGTAGGACAAAACCTCTGAAAGCATGTTGGGTCTCCCCTTCGCGCTCACAAGTGTGAGGAACAAGACTGAGGAAAATAAAAAACGTTGTCTGCTACCTTTGTGTTTCTCAAGTCCCACAGCTACCAGGAGGAAGGCTATGGGGAAATTCTCTTCTGGTTACTTGGGTTGGCTTTAGTGCTGCTTTGTGCCAATGAAGACTCCTAAAGTTACCTGAAGAGGTAACTAACTCCCAGAGCTGGGAGCATAGACTTTCACAGATCTCGAGGTACCAGATGCTATAATATTCAAATATCTCCAGTTTATCACACTTATATAAACTTACATATAAACTTAGCAATAAGAATCAATTTAATGTCAGAGGTTGGACAGGAGGAATTCTGTAAAATTTTATTTGGCAGTTTGCTTCTATAAAATCCCATTTTTTTTCTTTTTCACAGTTTTCTTTTTGTTTTATAATCTTGCTAAGCTCAGGTACAGGCAGAGATGGTGAACACATAGCTTGCATATAAAATAAATGTGCTTTTCTAATTTTTGCTGATAAAATAAAAACTTTCACCTAAATTAGGTTGAAATACACATCTATTCTTCTGCATTTATGCGGCTTTATTTATTTTAAGTGCCTCTTTGTACTTCAGTGAACAATTACAAATCATTTTCCCAATTTCTTCAGACACTCAAGCATGCCAAGAGCTAATTAACTAGTGTGACAATTGCAAGAAGCAGCAACATAATTCAGTTTTTGAATGGCTGGAAGGTATTTAATTTGAATAAAAGGGGAATTAAATAGCAGTAGTAATAAATGGTATTGACAGGTAGGGTACACATATCAGAAAGGTCGTTAACAAAGTATTTGCAGGTACTTTCAAAATTCTGCTTTGGAGTTGTGAAATTAGGATTAATTGGCTGGAGCTGTTTTATAGACTATTTCACGCATTTAATACCTTACAATCTATTGAGGTAATCAGCCATGTGTAAAGAACAAGTTTCGAATCGATTCCCTGATTAATTAAAATATAAGGGTCTTTGTATGCAAAATGTGGAACACTTAATGCAAGATTCATCTGGCACAGTGGAATACAGGTAGGAAAGACCTTTTCAGTGTTGCGGATCCCAGTGTTTGAGATATAGTGCTCATGGCAATGAATTTACCATAATTTGAGCAACTGTTGGCACAGCTCAGAAGCGAATCCTGCTCTTGGTGTTGGAAATAAATCTGATAAAAGTAATAACTGAATTATGTAGAATTCTATTTGGCAACCATCAAATGTTATGCTACATCCACATTTTTTTTCTTGTTTAGTTTAAGTAAGCTTTCTCTATGTCTTTTAAAATACCAAAAAGAATAGATCCAATTGGCTAATGGGAAAATATTCTCCATTTTTGTAGAACAATAAAAAATACAGGAATGAGTAAGTTTCCTAAGAAGTTTGCAAGGCAGAATGCAGTTATGAGCTAAAAACCACATTGCCTAGAAATACTGGCCCTATAGGAATTGGATTTTGCTTGACATTCTACCTCAGCCTCCACTCTCACATTATGGACTCAAATTATTCCGTATCCAGGGCAGTCCACCATTCTTGCCCCTAGTTTGTGTGCTCCCAGTATTGCCCTTCCCTTGAGTCAAATGTCTTGTAGCAGCAAAACCAGTTAGATGAAATACCTGGTGGACTCGAAAGAAAGAATAGTTCTTCACCACTGATCTAGAGAAGGGACATATAAGCAAGGGTAGACTTGATTAAAGAAGACTTATATGGTTAAATCTTAATGATAATCATAAGTACAATCGCATTCCCATAGAGAAAAGGTGCATGATCTATGGGTACATCTATATTAACATACCTTGTTTCAGAGCAGTAGTGAAATTTGTTCAGCTCTTGGAAGGGTTCTGGTGTGTATGGACTGGATACTTGTAGGATGAAACCAACTGGCAGATGCATTGTAGAGAATCACAAGAATCCAAACCAAGAAGCAGACTCCACTGTGACAAAGTCTTACACTGAATAGTGACAACAATGTACTGGTAAAAGGCTCTGAAATCATCAATCTGCAACTCTCTGATGTGCTGCTTCCGATTTCTTATGTGTGGCATGTGCAGAGAGGCCTACAAAGATCAAAAGGACTGAGGTTTCCCCAGGACTCAGGGCTGCAGACTACATCTGAACAATCCCCCCCAGGCAAAACTTAGGACAAATTGGGATGCAGAGCTATCTATTTGGCATAGAAGATGGTTGGCAGCTGAGGTAGAGCTTGGGACCAGTAACACTCTTCTCATACCCCTCCTTTTATATTTTGGCAAACATGCAAGCTGCGTGGACTCAGTCTGGTGTGCAGAAGAGATGTACTTCAACCCCAGAAGCTTTCAGGCCCCCAGGTAGAGAGAGAAACAGAAAAGGAAGCTCTGTCCTCTTTGCTAACATGTCACTGTGAAGTCCCTGGCATGCCACACCATAACCCAAAGCAAGATGAAGATGTATGCAAGACTTTGAATCAGGCAGTTTCAAGTAGCTGGCTACCAAAGAAGCCATAGTGTTTTTTACAGTCTTGGCAACACATCAGCCCATTCTCTGAGCTCGATGGGGAGTGTCTTGGAGTGGAACAAGTTCATATTAAACAGTGGTAGAATGCCCTCACTGACCTTGAAAGCCTTATCCACCATCTTTGGGAACACCTGAAGCAGTAACATGTTCCCATAAAACAAAGCATGACATAATCATGGAAACTCTTTCCTACTTTTATTCACTCCCACTACCTCAGGCCTTCCTCCCATTTGAGCACCTGAGAGCACCTCTAGCCGTCCTGCCTTTTCCAGCTGTCAAGGCTAGCAGATAACGACTCCCATGGCACATTGATGGCCATGGCATAAAGGTAACGCATCGGTTCTGAGGTAGGTCAGCCTGCTCAGAGCTTACCTTCACTGGTCCCCCCTCAAAAATTAGAGAAGGAATAAGTAAATCTCAGTACTACACAGAAAATTGTTCCCTGGAGAACCAGGGGACTGTGGGGGAGATGGCTGTAGGCAGTAGATTTGCACTGTAACTTTGCAGACAGTCCTGGACTCACAGACTTGCTTTTCTTTCCTCCACAGAGGTGAGCCACAAAAGCCTTGCTCTCTTCCAGCTTCCACCCCTACCCTCTGGTACGTCAGCTCTACGTTGCCTCACCGTAACGGGTGAGTGATCTCTCCCTGTCCTTATCTCCACCCACGAGCCTTTTGTTATATTTTCTCTCCCCTGCCCAGCTGAGAAGGGCAGTGATAGAGCGGCTTTGGTGGGCACCTGGCATCCAGCCAGGGTCAACCCACAACAGTTTGTTTCTTCAGAACAAAATTCAGACTTTGCTGGGAAGTAAAGATATTAAAAGTGAAGGAGATTTTTTAATACTTTTTTAAAGAAAGTAAAAGCTGATTTGGTATTTTTTTTTGGACAGCTGCCTTTCTCATAGTCTGGGCTGCACTCCAGACATATCTGCTTGCTTTAATTTCAAACCTCCGTTTTAATTCACTGTTTTGCATTCCCCAGTCAGAAACAAGAGGCCTGAAATGACAATTGAATAATGCCCCACAGAAGTCAGTCAGGTCATTATCCTTCCTTTTGTTTCTTAGATGCCTGTCCATTTTTTTCTGTAGAAATATGATAAATATTATGGTCCATTCTAACATGTCCCTTTTTTCTTGTGATTTATTTCCTGATTCTTCCTATTTGAGTTTATCATTACTTCCTCGATTTTTGAAGAACACGTCTACAAGAGTGTAAAAGACAGACTTGCATATCTTGCTCTCAGAATGACAATATATGGATATATTCATCCCTCATGACAGTCTACCAATACATACTGAATTTTGTCATGAGTGAACTTATCCAGTTTTTGAGGGAACAGATTGAAAGAAGAAAAATCTTTTAGGCCCAGGAGAAGTCTCTCCTATTTAGTCTTTTCATACAGTCTGGAGTAGGATAATATTACTAATCTATGAGGGACTGAAAATGTACTGGGAGGAGATTGAAAAGCATGATCTGGTAAAATTCTTCTTTCACTAAGACAGGTATATATTTTGCTTCAGTGGCAACCAACCTTGCAAGAAGACATTCTCCCAAACACTTTGAAAAGAGAACTAGCAAGAAAAAAACCCAACATTTAAATTTACAGTGCTAAAATTAATGATGAAAATCCATCTGTAGAGATAAGGAAGGCATCACAAGCTCTTCCAGATTTCCATATTCTGTGACCTTGCTTAATCTCACAAAGTAGTGTGCAGAGGCATGGAAAACCACCTATAATTTCTCTAACAATATGATGTGCACTTCATGGAATAGACAGTTGTTGACCTATTGTAGTAATTGTTTGGTTTCCAATTACACAGCTTGAAAAACATCAAGTCCTTTTGAGAGTATGTAAATTTTATCAGCCAAATGCACTGCTTATATTCACTATAGCCAAGCTATTCTAATGGAATTACATCAGAGATTAATTTTGTCCAATGTATTATCTATCCAGTGTACTGTTTAGCAAAAGAAAAACAAAATATCAATTAGCTGTTTTGAAAAGAAACAACAAAGAATATAGCAAAAGGTATTCTTAACTCTTTTTTTAACTTTGGATCCTAGCCAAATCCCAGAGCCCTGTGAATTGTTTGCATGTTGAGGAGACATTAATGGGGGGGTCTGGTGTGTTTAATGTGGTCCTGCTTACCCACAAAGACTACACAAAGACCTGTTTCTCTGAATTCAGCAGGCAATACTTTGCTGATGGCTTCAGCGTTGTTTCATTAAGTGTTCAGCTCAAGAGCTACCCTTCTCAGTTTTCTCTCCACATCCACAGACTTTCCCCTTATACTTTGAAACACAAGTCAGCTACGTGCTACATGCTTATCCAATATCCAACACGGCCGCCACATCGGAGGAGCTGCCACAACACGTAACAATAAAAAGTCATGATGCTTGGGCTACCTCTGTATCTGCTGCAGGGACAACACAGCAGGGCACAAGCACTCTAGGAGGTTTCTGGAGTGCATTGATGACAACTTCCTGATACAGATGATCAAGAAGCAGGAAAGCAGAGATATCTGCTGGACCTCACACTTGCAAACAAGGCAAAACAGGTCAGAGATGTGAAGGCTGGGGTCAGTCTTTGCTGCTGTGACCATGGGGTGGTGAAGTTCAGGATTCTGAGGGGTGAGAACAAAGTAAATACTAAGCTGTCATGGTTTAGCCCCAGCCAGCAACTAAGCACCACGAAGCCGCTTGCTCACCTCCCCCCTCAGGCGGGATTGGGGAGAGAATCAGAAAAAAACTTGTAGGTTGAGATAAAAACAGTTTAATAGGACAGCAAAAGAAGAGGAAACGACAATGATAGCAATAACAATAATATTACTGATACAGGAATATACAAAAACAAGCGATGCACAATACAGCAATTGCTCACCACCCACTGATTGATAGCCCGTCCCTGAGCAGCGATTCCCTTCCCCTGGCCAACTCCAGTTTATATACTGAGCATGACATTATATGGTGTGGAATACCTCTTTGGAGAGTTTGGGTCAGCTGTCCTGGCTATGCCCCCTCCCAGCTTCTTGTGCACCTCCCCGCTGGCAGAGCGTGGGAGGCTGGAAAGTTCTTGACTTAGTATAAGCACTACAACTACTTAGCAACGAACAAAAACGCCAGTGTGTAATCAACATTATTCTCATAACAAATCCAAAACACAGCATTATACCAGCCACCAGGAAGAAAAAACAACTCTATTCCAGCTGCAACCAGGACATAGGATCATAACCGTCAGCTTCAGGAGAACAGACTTTGGCCTTTTCAGGGATAGGCTTGGAAAAACCCCGTGGGTGATGATCCTGGAGGGAAGAGGGGTCTAGGACAGCTGGTTGATTTTCAAAGATTGCCGGACAAAGACTGCTCCATTCCCACATGCAAGAAGTCAAGCAAAGGCAGTAGGGTGCCTGCATGGATGAACAAGTAGGTTCTGACTAAACTCAAGCATAAGAAGTAAGCATACAAGAAGTGGAAGAGGGGTCAAGGGACTCAAGAGGAATACAGAGACGCTGGTAGAGCATGCAGTTACAGGGTTAGGGAAGACAAAGCCCGTCTGCAGTTGAATGTGGTAAGTGACATAAAGGGTAAGAAGGAGGGCTTTTACAGGTCCATCAGCAGCAAAACTGTGGGCAATATGGGCCTGCTGCTGAATGGGGCATGGGACCTGGTGACAAAGGACACAAAAAAGGCTGAAGTACTCAATGTCGCCTCAACTTAGTTGGGGAGGAATAACCCCATGCACCATTGTAGGCTGGAGGACAACAGCTTGGAGCAGGAAAGCGGCAATATGAAAAAGGCCTGGAATTCCTTGTTGACACCAAGATGAACATGAAACAGCAATGTGCCCTTGAAGAAGACCAACAGCCTCTTGCACTGCATTAGGCAGGGCGTTGTCAGCAAGTAAAGAGGGGAGTAAAGAAGATGGAGCCAAACTCTTCTCAGTGTGAAGAAGTGGTGCCCAGTGGGAGGACAATATGCAATGGGCACAAATTAAAAAATAAGAAATACTCTCTGAACTCAAAACACTTTCTTACTGTAAGTGTGGTCAAACACTGGAACAGGTTGCCCAGAGAAGTTGTGGAGTCTCCATCTTTGGATATATTCAAAACCTGTCTGGTCAGTGTACTGCTCTGAGCAATATGCTTTAACTGATCCTGCTTTGAGCCAGGGGTGCACTAGATGATCTGCAGAGGTCCCTTCCACCCTCAATTATTGTATGGTTCTATGATTTATAGATAATGTAATTTTTTTCTGAATTCCTTGTTTATATTCATAAGAAACAAGCCATTACACTTTCTGAATATCCTTTAGCTTCTTCTCTCATCTACATCATGCTTAAAGTTCTTGTCCCTGGCTTTAAGAAACATCTCTCTCCATTACATCAGCTTTCCTTATGACTCTTCTCTGCTGCTTAACCTGCTCTTCACCAGGTCTCCATAATATTCCCACCAGGTCTCCATAATATTCTACTCTCATTTTCATGCCTTCTCCCTACATACCAATAACTACATTGGGTCTTTACTATATGTCTGTTTTACATTAAATTATTAAGAAAAATACTCATGTTCTGGTTTCAGCCATAATAGAGCTGGTTTTCTTCACAGAAGCTAGTGTGAGACTGTGTTTTGGATTTGGGATGAGAAACTGTTAATAATGTGCTGATGTTTTGGGTTGTTGCTGAGCAGTCAAGGACTTTCTAGCTTCTTGTGCTGGCCTGCTAGCTGGTGGCTGGGGGTGCACGGGGAGCTGGGAGGGGACACAGCCGGGACAGCTGACCCAGGCTGGCCAAAGAGATATTCCCCACCATACGACGTCATGCCCAGGACATAAACTGGAGTTGGCCGGGGGCCGGAAATCACTGCTCGGGGACGGGCTGTCGATCGCCGGGTGGTGAGCAATTGCTGTATTGGGCATCACTTGTTCTTGTACATTCCTTTGTCGGTATTATTATTGTTGTTATCATTGTTGTTTCTTTCTCTCTTTCTGTCCTATTAAACCGTGTTTATCTCAACCCACGAGTTTTTTTTCTAATTCTCTCCCCCGCCCCACTGGGGGAGGGGGAGTGAGTGAGCGGCTGCGTGGTGCTTAGTTGCCGGCTGGGGCTAAACCACGACAACTCAGGAGCAAAGTTTTCATCTGCATTTCTCTCTCTGCTATTATATCCTTATCTACCACCCTTGCTCACAATGAGTAACAACTTCTTTCACAAATAATCCCACAAAAAATGAAGTAGGTATCGTTCAGCAACAGAGCACTGCACAACAACAAACTATACTATCCAGAAAGTATCACAGATTTTTCTATTTTGGAATTTTAAAAAACATTAATTTCTTTTAAGAAGCAGAAATGGTCCACAAAGTAGTTTGATCACTTTATATTATCAATTACAAGATGTAGCTATAAATATGCAGGACTTCGGCTATATCGCCTCTTCTTGTTCAGTCATTCTATTGTGGTTTCAAGCAGTCATGTAGTTCTTGTTTTTTCAGTAAAGAGCAACACAGACTTGTTATCGCAGGTGGACTGTTAACTCATTTCTCATTCTGACCACTCATCACACAACTACTAGGAAGAGTTTTTCTGACATTTCCAAGATGTAGATTCAGCCTACAACCTTCAGAGACATTCTCAGTTCAATTTAAATCCTGTTGAAGCTTCTATTGTGTTTTTGTAGCACCCTCTTCTCTCATCATCCTTCACAGTAAGCATACTTTCTTACCATGGGAGCAGTAAAAATTGCTACTTACTACGACTGAAGAACTCTTCAACATGATTGGGCTAACAGACTTGGTGAGCATTTGGTAAAAAACTATTAACAAGGAAAGAAGAAAAAAGCACCTCAAACCTGAAAATAAGATATTTAGAGGACTTTTTCTTATTCTGCAATTAAGTAATGTTAAGAAGGAAAGTTTTTACCTGTCATATCAGAACATTCCTTTTCAGAAAGGAATTATGAAAGTGGGAAATTGCAAAGATACTTGCTCACAAATGCGTACAGAAAGATATTCCTTGCTATATATTTTTGGAAGATTTTCAAGCTTTTTTCAAGAAACTATCTTAAGTACTAAAAATGTAACATGTCACTAATAGTATGCCCAGATGCCCTTTAAACAAGTTGAAATAAGTCATAATAACAAGATATAAAATGTGATGAAGCTCTTGCAACAACACTTGCCTGCCTTCTGTCAATGGAGATGCTGATGTCGACCTAGTATTGGTGACTGTTGTCTCTCCAAGAAACCCATTGTTCACTAGGGACTGGAAAGAGGAAAAGTGATTCGCAGAGTAAGTTTAAATCTGCATCAAACTTTTAAAGAACTTATAGACAAGACAAAAACAAAGAAAAGGAAAACCAAATCGGTAATATATATATGTCAGCTGTTTTCTCAGATCAAGATGCTGTGTGAAATGTCCACTTCTACAAAATTATCATGGCTGATGAAAAAATCATGTGAAGAGACTTTATCAGAAGCTTGAGGAGAGAGGCATCCGTGTATACAGCAGGACATCCACATCTCTTCACACTGGCATGCCTTACAAACAATATATCCACCAACTCTTTCACATTAGCACCCTCATTTTTCTGTTTTTCCTTTTTCCTGCCTCAAATATAAGTTCAGTCAACGCCATATAAAAATGGCACCAATGAACAGAAAAGATGAAAATGTGAATTTATACTGGCAACATTTAATGGACAGAAAAGTAAGGATTAATTGTAACACACAAATTCAAGTGTACAGACAGACACACATACAATTATCTAAACCTTTTTACAACTGCACTGGCCATAAATGTATGTAAATAGATGCTGTTTATTTCTGAAGCTCTCATAGAGATATAACACAAATAAAGGGGACAGAAAATCACTACATGATCAATAGTGAAAATACTGCAGTTACTGAGGTGATTTTTGGACATTTGTCTAACATACAGAAATAACAAGATTCTAGTGCATGCTATGTAGATGAGCAAAGGGCAAATTTTGATGCTAATACGGAGACAGACCAATTTGAAATAGAAGGTAATCTGCCAGGTTTTAAATATTTCTTTGCCTTAAGTAAATAAACTGTGATTCTTTGGTGAAAAGCATTATCAGTGACAAATTCTTCCTGCAACTGTTGTATTAATTACACTTAGAATGGGGAGCATTGTTCTTCTCTGCCATATGAAAGAAGCTCAAAGGAAAATTTCCTTGCAAGAAAAAATGCAATTAAACAGGACAGAAAAATAAAAGCAAAAAAGCTTAATCAGAAAAGTGTCTAAGCAACCTTTTCTTCTGTTTAAATATTCAGATGTTTTTGTGCCAGAGATTAACATCCAGTTCATCCTCTCAAAAAAAAAAAAAAAGAATTCAGAAGAAAACAGCAGCTTTCTTCTTTCCTTCTTGAACTGCAGTATTCAGTAGAGTGAATGAATGATTTAAAAAGAAGTTCTCAAGTAGGCACAATATGCTTTGATTTGTACCTTCTGGAATACCACTGAAGTCAATTAACTCAACTGAGGGTTTGGCTTTTACCTGCAATGTACAAAAAATATGAGATTCAAGTGTTTATATCATGAATAAGGGGTATCTTCTCAGAACAAAGCTGGCTAAAATGCAGGATTGCTTTTGCACAAAATATTTACTTTTGTTCAGAATTAGTTTTCAATCCAAATTGAACCTTTTTTTCCCCCAAAAAAATTTCCAGTGAACTAGAAATTCTGAGAACAGGCTTTTTAAGAAACAAAAGGACTGACCGTGGCTGCCTTCCTTTCAGTTCTCATGTTTGATCAGTTCACATCTCCTCAGGTAGCGACAAAATCAGAAGACAGTATGCTCTTTAACAGTAGAAAGGGTGAGGGTGCTAGGAATAGCCACCCCTGTCCACCACCATATAGGACTAAATACTAATTTTAACAAGGAATAAAAGATTTTCAGGCTTAATTTAATTTCACATCAAATTCTACTATTGTTAGTAGGAAAGTCTGCTGATAGTGCTATAACTCAGTGCAGCCAGGACATACAGTTCAACCTCAATTTTGGCAGGTCAGCAACCCACCATTACACCAAAGCTTCCGTGGAAGTTTCCGATACCCCTAGTTAGGACTTATGCTAAAGGAACATGAGAACACATCAGGTTACACCTGTAACAAAGGTGACAAAGCAGGTTTCTTCATGGGACTGAAAGGACGCAAAATACCTTGCTATATAATGGAGAAATGCTAAGGCTGAAACTCTGAGACATCTGTAAGAACCGCTGTAGTACCATCAAGCTCTCAGCAATAACGGACCGGACATGCGAGCTGGAGCCTGTAGGTCTATCAACCCTCTGCTGACATACATATGGGTGTTAAGGATGCAAAAACCTCAGCTGGCACCTGTCATTCTACATCCACAATGTGACCAGAGCAATATGGATTTACACCAGTTGAAAGCCTGACCTAGCAGCTGAACCCTCTGTGAAATGGGTGGAAGAAACTTCACCCACGCAAACGCCTACGCTGAGACAGCCACAACATCCCCTTTGTGCGCTGCACCTCCACGTGTGCCATCTGGCAGCTACAGCTGTGCTGAGCCTCCCTGGACCCATTTCTGGTAAGAAACAAGCTGGAATTTCCACTGTAGACCCACAGAAGATTCGGTCAAGTCAAATATTTATCCTCTTGACCTTTTGCATTGAAGAGGGTAATTGAAAAGTCAACAGCAACAAAAACCTGTGTGCATGTCCCTACAGTAAGCTTCAATAAATTACTCTATTGGAAATGTAGAAAATTACCTAGGAAATCCATTGCCAACTGGCATCACTGTTATTAAGAAAAAAAATCCCAATGGCCACAAAAAGCCTTCTTTATTAACAATACTTTCTATTACAAAAACCCTTCCTTCAAGCAGACTGTTATTAGTAATGACACAGGACACATACTTTGATTCATTTATTGAATCCCTTGCTCTTCTGATTTATTAATAGGGGACTTCACCAGGTTGGTGGGGCTTATTACAATCCTGTTTAATTCTTCTTCATTTTTCATTATTAGGTTCTTAGACATTTTAAGCTAATACTTTTTTCTGCTTTCTGAACTCCAGACAACTTAGCCCAAAGATATAGTACAGGAAGAGATTGCAGATAAGGAAATAAAGAACTACAAAATTCTAAATATGCTTTAACTGGACAGTGGGCAGGGGAAGCTTAAAAGACACTTTAATTCAAATATTCTCCACTTCTTCCCTAGGGACAGCAATACTCTTTTATTCTGCAATTTATATATGTACCCTTCCACATGTTCCTTTCAGTCAAAGCTCTCAGGCTAAGCTGATGACAGGTGGCAGTCCTAGCATGAGAGGACCACATGCTGTGGACATTAATGAGTTTCCTTCAGGCCCAAATGGAAGTTTTATAACCTTAGGTTGACTTACTCTCCTCTTCAGTTAAATAAAAATATTTCAGCTCATACAAAGAGCTCAGCAAGATACAGAAACAGCAAGAGCCAAATGAGTGGAGGGATTTAGAGCTTTTCCAAGGTTTATTTCCAGTTCAATCATTTTCAGTCACTCATTAGGCAATGCAGTAAATCTCCTACTCTCTCTTTTGGAATCCAACATGCATTATCCAAAAGCAAGTGAGAAAGGAAGACTGGGATTGTAAAGTATATCCCAAACTTTATTTTTACTTCCATGATGGACTTCAGTGAAATATAACAAAACAGCAATTCTGGCTATAGCTAACAAGTTGCAAATGCTGCCTTAGAAGACTCAGTGTAATGCCACACATGTGGAATAGATCATTTTGATGTTTGCAGTGCCTTATAGGCTTTAAATATTTTATGCCTTCCCCATTTGTTTTCTGTCTAACACAGAAAGAAATCAGAATATAGAAAGTTGACTAAAGCAGCAGATCATGAGGAGAGAAACATTCTTAGCAAGCTGCAAGTTTTAGTTGTGGATTAAACGAACAGAGCTTTGGTCTTCCTTCATTCAGCTCGACTTTTGGGAAGCTTCAAACCCATGAATTCAAACCTTAGATGGCAGAAAAAAACCACGATTTTTGCTCATGACTATCTTCTTTATACCGTGCCTGAGAAAGGAAAAGAAGGAAGTCTGTATAACAAAGCATTTGGCTGTAAATGACCTACAATAAGTACTGGATATATACTCTCTCTCATGGTAGTAGTAATTCAAATTTATGGATGACCCCTGGTCTCACAGTGACTGTGATAGAGATTATGATGTAGAAATCTAGACATAAAAAAGGCTGGACAAACAGAGTATGTATCAGAGAGGTAGCACTGTGAAACTCAAAGAATTTTAGCTTACTGCAGGACAACAGAAAGCAACAAAGTCCCTACATCTATCCACGTGCTTATCTTCCTGTTTTAAGTACCTCAAGCTGGTTTTTATCATCAGGATAAAACAATCTCCAGCAGTCTTCAGGTCATAGTGACTACAGCAACCCAGACTGGGATTTAAATGAAGAACTTTGAGGTGAAAGATTCTCTTTTTCATTTACCAACTCATGACTCATAACTCATTTATTCTGCCCTTAAAATAAAACCACATTTCCAAAAGTGTGCCTTGACGTCTCTCCTCTTTTCCTTCAGTTATGACAAATGGAAAAATTTGTACAACATGTATTTCTACTCTGACTGACAGCTTATACAAATTATTCCTTTATGTCTTTGTAGTTTTACATTCAATATTTTAAATGACTGAAATTGCATATAGTTGTATTGAATTCCATTAGGATTGCTGAGTCTGTCAGAGTAATGATACATCTGAGTTTTTGAACTTCATACATACTTCATTTCATTTACAATGGTTGTTTAAAAGTCTGTTTTCATATCCTTTTAAACAAGGTACAGAACAAATTCTAATCATCTTCCCATAATATCATGAAAAATTATTATTTTCCTATCAATATTTGAAGCTAGTCTTTCAGAGAGGGCCGTAACATATGCACTATAAAAAATGCACATCCATCCAAAGGTCTTCCAATAATCTCCCTAGTTCCCCTTACACACCCAGGATTCTCTCTTACCTTTGTGAACATAAATGCCATTCAGATGGTCCCTTCAATAAAGCCATAGGAGAGACTCTCTACTGCCCAAAGAAGTAAGAAAAATAGGACCCTATGGCTCTAAAGGATAGGACTGCGGAGAGAGGAGGAATCAAAATTGTACAGTAATGTTTGCTAATCTGAATATCAGTAGTAGAACATTGTTTTACTCCTGCTTCCAATGTTAAATAGAGCTAGTTTTACTAGCAAATGGTGAAACAGGCCATTCAGCAAATTTCCACCCTTTACCCGATGGTTTTACAGTAAATACTTACTAGGTCATTTAAAGCTTTCAGCGTAACACACTGCAATCAGTCTGAGTGCTGAACTTTCACGTGTTAAGTGTCAGAATGTTCCAGATGTTTTTAGCCAGGAGCTGGAAACCTTATCTCCTTATCAACAGAGGTTCAGCAAACACGCCATGAACAGCACATACGGAGGCTTTGAGAGAAAGGGCTTTTCATAATAGGCATAATAGATGGACATAATATACAGACATAATAGGCACCAGCAGTAGATTAGAAATTAAAACTGTTATAAATCTGAATCCTTATCAGCATGGAATGGAATATCTGAATTATGCGTGATGCGGGGAAGAAGAAAACGCAGTAGTGCACAGGCATACACTGAATTACAGGATGAATATCAGAGCTCATCATATTTCATCCTCTACCTCCCCTTCACTAATAAACCCTGCCAATGAAATAAGCCTCAACAAGTTTTTCTCCTGCTTTGCCAGTTCCTCTTGTTCATTGTACCTTACATATCACCCTGATTTACTGCTCTTTTCATACCCCATCTCTCCTGAAGAATAATTTTTCCACGATGCCCCGAAGAAGAAAACAAACAGCACATACTAAATTCCAAGACAAATCCTTCCTCAGTCTTCGCAGTACATCCTGCCTCTCTGTGTCTTCATTAAGATTTTGAATAGTTCAGGTTAAGGGTTTCATTTGTCTGCTTGTACGGAGCAAAGACACAGAGTGACATTTAAGAAAGACTCAATCATCATGATAATTAGCTCCTTAAGTTAGCATCCAGAGGCTGTTGCTGAGGCCACAGTATATTGCACGATATCCATAAGCCCATACGGAGAATTCACACATAAACTCGTTAGAAGACAAGGCCCATCTCAAAAGAGTTTACAGAGTGAAAAGCACAGGCAGGAGCTCGGCTGCGCAGGGCAGAAACTGAGTCTCTGCTGAAAGCGGGCACGGGGCACCCCGGGCACAGCCAGGGCAGGCGGAAGGCTGGCCCTGTGCCTTGAACACAGCCGAGGTTGCCACACGGGTAACCTTCCCCTCCTCCGCTTTTGGCCAGACGCTTGCAAAAATCATTCTCACGAAGGTGAAGGGAAAAAGGCAGGAGAGACTGGGGCCGGGGGAGAGACCACCTCTTGCTGCAGGAGGCTTGGATGTCCGAGGGAACAGAAACGTGAAAGTCATCGTTTTGCCTTCTACCTTCCCCACTCACTCAACACACCAAATGGATCATGAAGTCAGGAAAAGTGTTTTCTACAGTTTAAGTAGCTGTTATGCTCCGTATGTGCACCTCCTCATTACTCCCGTGGATACCCTTTCTGCTATATGTCACCTGCAGGCTGAATATGCCCAGACAAGGTAGAGGTGACCTCCAGGCACCAACACCTTGTCCATGTTTATACATTTATGACCAAATGATTGCAATGTTAAAACAAATCTGTTTTGATGTTGAACACACACATTCTACCTTGAACAAATGCAGAACTGATAGTTTTTGATCATATGGATATATGATTGGGCATTATTCCACATGTCTCCTGGTTAAGAGAGATTTCTGTGTGTAAGAAATTTCTTTTTTACTCTAGCTTTTTGCCGGTCCTCAGGGATTTTGTCATTATTGATTAGATGCAAAATCAGATCATAGCCTGACTAAATAAAATTTCCTTTCATATGACAGTTCTTTGGTCTCTGCTTCCCGTGCCACTTTTTACTCATTGTGCAAATTATATTAAAAATTTAATTTTCCTTTTCATGTAAAAAGAAAAATCAAGATATCAGACTGCATCCAATTTACATCTATCATTCATAGTGAGAGAACAAAAATAAACCTGTCTTCACATAACAAATGAGCAGTGCTTCACAGTTTTGATTATAAAGGCAGCATCACCTCTTGCATAAAAAACTCTAAAACGCACTCTCCCATTTCTCTCAGTTCTCTCATCACTATTTAGAAATTCCTGCTCTTTCAAGGGAAGTTGTACATTGTTGCCAATGTACAACTTGACAAGAACCTTGTCCCAGAATAGTACAGGTTGAGACATCTTCACTGTAGTATCACCACAGTATCTGACTTCGCACATGGTTAGTAAAATGAAATACCAATTCCTCGCAGAAATAGATTTTCATTTGATACAGCTCTGTACTATATCACTTTTTATGCTTGTCTATCATGCTGACTGAATACTGAAAAACCCTCCGATGATACAAATATTGCAAGGAATGTATGGCAAAGATTGACAACATAGAGGATTTCAGGTCAAATATTCAATAATGTATTTGACTCATAATAACAATTTGCCTTGAACAAAGCACCTTGAAGCCAGCTGTTAGCAGGACAGCAAAGTCGTGTTTAGCTAGTCTGGAAAAGAAGGAGCAAACTAAGAGAACTTAAAAATGCTTTTCATTAAAATTCTGAAGTTAAAATTAGGTGAAATTGCTCACATGATACTGTTACACACAGCCTTACAAGCTCTCCCTCTTGGCATCTGAGCAGTGTGAAATCCTGTGCCTGTTTTGAAATGGAGTTTTTGGGGAAAGAGGCCATGACAAATCAGAAGAGAATTTAGCCTCTGCCCTGATAAAAGTCAATTTTAGAGCAGGGTTGGGTTTTAGTCATGAGCATGTCTACTGAAAAGCATGTCTGTAAAGTGCACGCTTGTCTTTTTGGACCATTTTGTTCAGTTACAGAAATCTTAAGCAAGTAGGGACTGTGTTGATTTCCTCACCAAACCTGCGTGAAAGCCTCAACAGCAACTAAGGTACAGAGAGATAAATATTCTTATTGTTTTTACATGACTGAAACCTGGAGAAACAACAAAATAAAGTTCGTGCTTTGAGAAAAATATAAAGCAAAACATGGAGAAGGAAGCAGAGAGACAATAAAACTGTAAACAGAGAATCAGAAACCACTCTGAGTAGTAAGCCATCCTGACTCTACAACATGAGTCATACTCAAAAGTAGGAAATTACTATACCTTTTGTACGGAAAAAACCCCAGTCTATTCACTTCTAAAAATCCCATGACCAGAAACATGATGTCAAAACAGAGGAGTTCACATATTTCTGTACCTCCTTTTCAGTTTTAATAGATGCCATATCCCCATGAAACAAGAGAGAAAAAAGGTCAGCTGAGTTAAGCTGCACGAGGGCAAGAGTACCCAATGGAGGAAAAAGGAGAGGAGTGACGAGCAGATATGTATTGTAAAGGCAATGCCCTGGGAACAGAGAAACCGACGCTATACTTCTCATGTTTTCTCCCCGGCCCTGGTACAATGGAATCGCTCTGCACATCTGAGACAAGAGCTGTGCTCCTAACGAACTGAAGAGAGGCAAGATGCACAGGCAGGGGCAAAACAGTGTAAATGCAGGCTGTGCTGGGTTGACCCTGGCTGGAGACCAGATGCCCACCAAAGCCGCTCTGTCACTCCCCTCCTCAGCTGGGCTGGGCAGAGAAAATATAACAAAAGGCTCGTGGGTTGAGATAAGGACAGGGAGAGATCACTCACCAGTTACCGGCATGGGCAAAACAGACTCGACTTGGGGAAATTAGTTTAATTTTTGCCAACCAAAATCAGAGCAGGTTAATTAGAACTAAAACCAAACCTTAAAACTCCTTCCCCCCACCCTTCCCTTCTTTCCAGGCTCAACTTCACTCCCTATTTCTCTCCCTCCTCCCCCCGAGCGGCGCAGGGGGACGGGGAATGGGGGCTGTGGTCAGTTCATCACACGCTGTCTCTGCCGCTCCTTCCTCCTCAGGGGAGGACTCCTCACACTCTGCCCTGCTCCAGCGTGGGGTCCCTCCCACGGGAGACAGTCCTCCACCAACTTCTCCAACGTGAGTCCTTCCCACAGGCTG
>NW_010554024.1:46386-48826 GCF_000687285.1 Phaethon lepturus | reverse complement strand
CGGCCTCACCATGGGCTTCCCCAGGGGCTGCCGGGGAACCTCTGCTCCGGCGCCTGGAGCCCCTCCTGCCCCTCCTGCTGCCCTGGCCTGGGGGGCTGCAGGGCTGCTCCTCTCACATGTTCTCACTCCTCTCTCTGGATGCAATTGCCCAGGTTTTTTTCCACCCCGCCCTTTCTTAACTCTGTTACCCCAGAGGCACTGCCACCATCGCTGATGGGCTCAGCCTTTACCAGCAGTGGGTCCATCTTGTAGCCGGCTGGCATTGGCTCTGTCAGACACAGGGGAAGCTTCTAGCAGCTTCTCACAGAAGCCACCCGTGCAGCCCCCACCCTACCAAAACCTTGCCACGCAAACTCAATATACATGGTATTTCTGTAATGAGGTTTCTCGGGTCACCAGCAAATAGTCCCAGCAGAAAATACTTTTCACTGTTGGGCCTGAATTATTTATTTTGCAGATGCATGTAAAAGCCACCATCGGGGTTGCCTAGCCCTTCAGTATAAAACAAAGCATACGTGTCCTGAAGAGGTAATCACTGCCCCAAGGAGATGTCAATCCACCTGCAATGTGGGGAGGAACAGATGGAGGCCTCCAAAAACCTGTGGGGCAGCACATGGTGAACATGAAGCAATTACAGTTAATGTCACTGGCTGGGGCCACATCTTACCACCTGCTAAACCTTTGCAGAGTGCTCCTCAGTCAAAAATCCATCTATTATTACTAAGTTATCCACAAACTCCACAGGAGATGTAACTCTTTCTCCCTTGCCTGGGGAGACTGGTGTCAAACCCAGCCTACTTCACAGCACCATTTCAATCCCTGCAGGATTTGTGCCATTAAATAGCCAGTGCTTGCTTTCAGAAAGATTTTCAGGAAGACATTTTTCCAGAAAGAAGCTAATGTGATGAAAATGAAAATATCTTCAAAGCAAGAATTCCGTCTTGTTAAGTGTTTCTTCCCAGCCATATCCACAGTAGGGATAGAGACAAATTATCCCATACAGCCATTATGATCAACGATAAAATTACTCCTCCTGAACACGAAAATTTGCCTAACAGAGGCTACAAACTGTTTAACTAGTTTTCAAGGCCCGAGGGCATGTGTCTACAATCAGGTTATTGGTCCTTGTGGGTGGGATGACCTGTTCCACCAATATCGTATAACTGATATTCCCTGGGGTAGGAAAGTGAGCCTGATGTTAGTGTGATGCCCCCTGGGCCATGGTGCCTTGTCTCACATGATTAATGAAAATGCTCCAGCTAAAGACAGTGAGAAAGTGAGGTCCTACACTCTATGGGATGTTGGAGATCCCTGTCATGGTTTCTCGCTTTAGTCAATCTTTAATTGATACAAAAATAGCAAATTCTGTGTGGTAGAAACTGAAGGAGATGCTTCAAACTTGCTCCTAGTTCAGTGAGTAGGCATTATTTGAGTCCGTATCTCCACTATGTACTTTTGCAGCTACACTGCTAGTTGTAAGGGGGAAGGAAATGTTCCTTTCCCTAAAAGCTGCGATGAAGCACACAAGGTAGAAGAAACACTCAACATCCCCCCCCCCCCAACCCAATCTTGAAGATTTCTTACAGAATACTTAATACATTAAAAGTGTCTCTTCATCCAACTCCAACTTTGGTACTAACACATGGTCTCATTTTCAGAAGTATTCAGCAATGTCATCTCCCATCCCTATCAGTAAGAAATGAACTTGAAATGAAGATGAGGTCACTAGGCTTTAGGTTTTCTTCCAAAGGCAGAGAAGAATAGCGCTTAGCTTTGCTTTTCCTGGCTGCTTGGTTTGCAAGGGAGGCAGGAGGTTGTGTTTGGTTTTGTTGTTTTTTTGCTAATGACTTGAAGAAAATTAAGTATTTTTAATCAGCTAAAAAAAGTCATAGAAATGTAAAATTTTAATTTTTTTTAATCTTCTGAACCCTGTTGGTGACTAGTAAAGGAGGTACACAAAAATGCTCCAGTGAATCAATAAAAGAATAATTAAGTTTTCCCAAATGAAGAAAATCTCAGTCTTGTAAATGCTTAAGATCTTACACACCTTTCAAAAAAGGAGTTTCCCACCCTGCTTCCTTTCTACACTCTAGAGATCTAACTAAATATTCAACCAGGAAGGCACAACAGGGCCAAGGCAAAAAAACAAAAAAAAGATTCCACTAAAGAACATACAAAGTTGGCAAAGGGTCTTTGAGTTTATATGAACAGAGGAACATAAGTGTCAGAGAAAATGAAAATGTTTGTTTACAGTATTCATAAGCAAGTATAAAACCTGTAGGCAACAACATCATTTGAATCTTTCACTGCAACAGAATAATAACAATTGGAGAATCAGGACTACCGTAAACGTGTCAGATGGTATCGAGCAACACTTTCTCTGTGTGGCAGTTTGTTACTCATCCAAATTTTTAGTATGAAGACAGTAACTTCTAAAAGT
>NW_010554024.1:40705-46355 GCF_000687285.1 Phaethon lepturus | reverse complement strand
AAACAAATAACTTTCCCTAAACTTTTTCCTCATTAGATCCACTTAACTCCATAGTCCTGGTAATGATCCATCTTTTTTTTTTTTTTAGATTTTTTTTCAAATTTGGGAATAGTAAAAAACATTAATAAAAAACAAAATGTATTCATTAAATTCAGCTGGGTTTTTTTCTGTTTCTAAAGGATATATATAATTTTACAAATTCTTTCATAACACAAAATAGTTGTGTACTGTTTATGTGAAAATATTAGGGATCCATATATCATATTAATAGATTTACATCTTATTCCTCAAAATGTTCTTTCCATTTGCTACTTGGGCTTTCATATGACTTATTAAAATAATAGTAATGTGTTTCCTGACATGATGACTAATTGTACTTCTTACATGTTCCAGCAGGGACACATTACTGGACAGAAAAATTAGTAGTCACATATAAATTAGTGCCTCTTCATTTATGAAATGTTCCCCATACTTTCATGTTAACTTAGTCAATGTGCATTAATATTTTAATAAATTCAAATTACTTTTAATCCATTCAAAAATTTATGAACATTGAGCAGGGGATTTGGAAACTCATCGAATGGATTTCGCCGTTTCTATTTATAAAAATATTCATGGATAATGTCCTGGATATTGTTACCATCTTCAGCTCTAACTGGGTAACAGTAGGATTTGAAAAAGCATGCTCTTATTGCAACGTTTGCGGGCGCAGATGAAAGTTAGGCCCCATTTCAGTCTACTGGAATGGTAGCACTTACAGGCATGAAGCAAAAGAGGATCTCAGCACAAAAGGGTTTACAGCCCTAGGAACAGTTACAGACAAAAGGGAAGGGGAAACATAAAAACAGGAGAATCACGAGAATGATTCTAGGGAGTTAAATGTGCTTTTATTGTAACTATTTACGTGCAGGCATATAATGAAGGTTGTTGTTATCTTGTATGAAGAAAGAAGATGAAGAGAGAATATGAAGCTATCTAGTATCTGCCTGGGCATGTTTCAAAACTCCAGGAAGAAAACAGTATTAGCAGTGGGATCAGTATCAAGAAACTTACTGATAAAAATGACAGGCACTGAAGAACCATGTCTCACCCATGCCAGTTGTTTGCTCTTGGCACTCCCATCCTCTTGCCTCTTAAGAAGCCTGAGAAGCCTGCCAGCTCTCCATTTTATCATCTCTTCATTCCAATAATCCCAGAAATAGTGTCTTAAAATTCTAAATAAATTTAATCAAAACCAGTGGTAGCCTTTCCATTAATTTGAGTAAGAATTGGTCAAGCCTTTTGTCTGGGAGATGCTTGAGGCACGAACTTAGAATTTCTTCATGGACTAATTGTATAATAATTAATAAAAGTAAATTAGATCAAATTTAACTTAGGGAAAACCACTCTCCTGAATTATGATTGTTGACACATAGCCAGAGGAGCACTTTCAGGAGCGTGCTCGGCTGTTTAATGCTGATTTAATTATGATGTTTAGACATGGTCTACTACTGAGATACCTGCTGTAGCTTGCTAGCTACACTAGACCTCAGGCGGATGAACTTATGTGTTAACAGTCAGAAAGACAAAAGTGCAATATACCAGCATGTGAATGAATATGACTTTGCAGAGGTTTGTGTAAACTGTTCCTTTAGTTTGGACCCAAGAAAATTCAAGCATGTGATTTAAGTCTGAAATTTAGATTTTAGAGAAATTCTGTCAAAACTCATCTTTACACAGTTTTTCTGCATTAAAACACAACTGTACATGATTCTGCAGATTTTCAGTGATTTGGACATAAAATCCATCAGCCCATCTAACTAACTCATCAAGTACTGGAGCCTTTCATCCCCAAAGTTTCTTCTGACGTACAACTCTGGAGATACAACAAACAGACGCAGGATCTACTGATCAAAGTTCAGTGTCAGAATCTCATCATTTTAACAAAAGTAAATAAAGACTGTACACAGAAAAATTCCAAAGCAATTTTGTCTTGGTTTGCAACATGCATGCAAGGAATGCATGGAAACTTGCATCTCCTTTAATGGTGCTATTCCCAGCCACGAACTCTGGCCTTCTGAAAGGATCAAGAGACAACATGAAAAATATGAAGTCTAAAACTAGTATGACAAGGCATCAAATATCATGTTAATATGCAATGTCTCTCACAGATTAATTTTAATGCACAAGCCCTTGGGTCACATCAACATCACAGAGTTTTCTGGGTCACCAAATTAAAAGGCATGGCATCATCTTCTTTTGACACAGAAGCAGTTCATTAAAAATATTTGTAGAGATATGGGAAAGTAATCTTGGTCAGAAATATGCTTTGAAAAGTCTTCTTCAAGTTCTGCTGGCTTGAGTAGAGACTCGTACAGACACAAAGTCTTGTGGGAAGAAAATTCAAACTTGAAAATTAAACTAGATGAAAGTTCTCAGCTGGACTTTGTTCTCAGAGAGGCGAAGTACAATCCTTGTGAATGCATTAGTTCCTGACATATCAATATGCAGACAATAAATGCTCATTTTTTGATGGTTTTCTGAACCTACTGTACCTCTGATTTATCATGAGAACAATGTCTGTGGTCTTTCAAGAATCATTACATTTTCCCTCCAAATAGCACTCTATTCCAAGTGTCAATTTTGATGAATAGCCTGTCAAGCCAAGATATAGTCAAAGAGTTGAAATAAATCTATCATCACATGGTGTTTTCCATTAAGAAAACCATTTGTACTTTCTTGAGTATTGAATTAATCTGCTTCTATTTGTTACTACAGCTACACAAAAGTATTGGAGTTTCTTGTATTATCTAAGCAAATTACTTGTCAATATAATTGTAAAGTTGTATTTTGCAGATAAAGTTAATTTACTCTGTTTTATTAAAGTTGTTTCAAATATTTTTTTTAATCTCTAAAAGAAAGATAATTAGAGCCTTAAGCGACTGTTGCTGTCAGTCTTCACAGTAATCACCAACAACAGTTAGCAGAAAATAAATGAGATTCTAGTGTCAAGTTACCTGAATACATAAAATATTATGGCTGATAAAAAATCGAGAAAAAACAATCAATATAACACAAGCAAATCATGATTTCAAATACAATACTATGGAGAGGATGAACACAGACAGACACCAGATACCTTCCAAACTCTTTAATGTATCTGAAAGAAGAATGTGTACTTGCACATTCAGCTGTTGGATTCTTGCCCCTTACACAGTAGCAAATGCAAACTCACTGACTCCAGTACAGTGTATGTGTTATGGTAAGAACTCTTGGATTAACCAGAGTTTGTACAGAAATTTGTTCTGAATGTGCCTGACACAACAAAAAGAATAAAATGATGAAAGAAAAAAAACAATGTTATTAAAATGTTTATTTGAGAACATGATTCAGTTTATACCAAAGTCATAGTGGTTTTGCCATTCCGTTTTGCTTCTCTACATTCTTTGTTTCTTTTACATCAGTGCCCTTAAAATGGAAAACTGACCAAATAAATACACTCACCTATAGATGCATTCATGGAATTTCAACTTTGGATATCTTTAAAATGTGAAAAAGACTGTAAGCATATCAGAAATTAGAACTGAATACTCAAAATAAGAAAAATAAATTGTCTTCATTATCCATTCTTTGAGACAGAGGTTGACACTGCATCTGAAGGACACAGCTATTCTACAAAAAGGCATTAAGTTGGTGTAAGTTGTGTTGCCAGTACCTTCAAACTCAGAGACACATGGCAAGAGAGACATTGGCCATTCTTCTTGCACCCATTTCTGTTGCTGCTCTCTTTGACAGCTCTATTCCTAAAAAGAATCCTGATACCATGAATGTTTGCACAAGCACTTCACTTTATGTGAGCACTCTGACTAAGTACTTCTCAAAGTCCTTGTTTGCCCTTTGACAAATATTAATTACATTATTCTTATAATTAAGCTGCAGACACTTCTGGTGCTTTTGGTTGAATAGTTTTCTTGTTTTCCCCATAGCTGATGCCTATGGAGCTATGTAGATGGTATAGTTTAGTACTTGCCTATATGTCTCATGGACTCATGAATTTTGATGATCATAAACTGCAGGATACCAACAGCGTATTTGTAACACATCACCTAAACAGTGATATGCAGGAGATCCCAAAGGCTCAGGCATTTTCCTACATCCTTCACAGCCTTCCTCTGGCTAATGTTTGTCCTTCTGTCTCCCAAACAAGAAATCTGTTTTACCAGGTGCTGAAATAGCCCACACACCTTCCGAGAGAACACTACTACTTCTCAGTATCTCTGAGCTTACACGACAGGACAGGTTGTTAGAGAGTAGAATGGTCTCCTGGTTATTGTGGGATACTGTTGCAGGATATTGCAGTCTCCATGCAATGCTACTTCGTGCCACCTTAAATCACCTTTTTAAAAACAGAAAACTGAAAAACAAATAATAAAATTATCTTATAAACAATTTATTAACAAAGTACTAGAGTCAGATTTGAAAAAGAAATGTAAAGCAGTTTCCTTTTACAGAAATGTAAAATAGTACTCTTTAAAATTATCTATTTTTCACTTTACCTCACAGAGCTTTTCTTTCTGTTTCATCCAGTTAAAAAGCTGTTAGGATGCTTGCACAGTTGAATCCAATTTTCAGCCATGATCTTTATCCCATGAATCATTTTCACTGAGTGAGGACCATCTCCAAATGGATTTATAAGCATACACCATTTTCCCCTCTTTCCCGAAGACTAACCATGATTCATGAATGTGATAATTAATTACAATATCAAGTTTTCATATACACCTCCCAAGACTATCAGTTGACCCCTACCTCCCACTAGAAACAAAAATATCTCTTGGGCAAGCCTAGGCAAAGCCATCTCCTAGCTAGACCATAACCAGAACATGCTAATGATTTCACCAGTGCTTAATTCAACTAATAAACAAAGCATTTACCTGACAGACTGGCAGGCAGTGTTCAGACCTCAGCATGTAATTCTTATATACTGAGAATGATCCCATACCAGCATGTGGTTAACAAGGAGAAACATCCAAGTCATTCATTACTAGCTGTGGAGACACAGTCTTAGCTACAGTAATACCTGAAGCTCGAGGTAATAATGATCCTAGGATAAGTGGTGCACTGATAAAAGACTTCTGTCATGATAGGGGATCTGAGGGAAAAGAAATTTGTATGGAAAAAATTAGGAAATTAATCAAGCTTCTGTAAAATCATGAATGAAAACAATGAGTATGAACTAATGTTAGAAATTGGTTGTGCTAGTTAGTTATGCCACATTATGTCTCTGCATCCATATAAATTCCTTCCTTGTTTATCTTTTATACCTAGGAGCAGGACTAGTAACTAAAGTTGTGAAAACTGCATTCATAATGATCTTTGTTTGAAATATTTGAGGCCAGCATCTCTAAATCTGGTCTTCATAATCCAACTGATATTTCCAAAAAGGTTATAGCAATAAAGATAAAATATTTTGAAGTTAGAATGATTTGTCTTTGTTATTAATATGACAAAGAGTGACAATGTCACAGACAGCAAGATTGAAATACAAAATAGTGCTACTTTCTTTTTACAAAGAGCCATCTCAAGGTTTCCGAGATATATAACATATATTGTTATATTGAGCTTTGCTGTGAAAGTAGACACCTCACAACCTGTGCAGGGACTGGGATAC
>NW_010554024.1:31351-40674 GCF_000687285.1 Phaethon lepturus | reverse complement strand
AGGGAAAGGAGAAGAGGAAGAAGAAGCAGGCAGTCACGGGAATGTAAAGGGTAACTGATGCAACCTCTGTGAGGATCTCTCCCTACTTTGGCAGAAGGTAACACCTCATTCATCCATTACTTGAAAGCAATGGTAGCACTAGCTGACAATCTGACTTTTCGGGGATCCCAATTAGATAAAGTGGTCAGTCTGCTTTTTTCCACCATAAGAACTGTCCCTAATTTGCCTCTACTTAGAGCCAGGTCTGTCCTTTATCATCTGGTTTCCAGGACTGCACCATTGTCATATGGCTGCAGCTATGAATCCACCAGCCAGAAATTATGATCTACTCGAATGTAATTTGTGCAAAAATGTGGGAACAGGATGAAGCTATGTCATTGCGCAGCCCTACCAGCACCACGTGGCACCATCCAGTCATGCATTTTACAATGAAATAATAATCCCAGTGTTATCTTGTGCATTGGAAATGCTACTAGATAAGTCAGGGTCAGTTCATGACTGACAAGAGTCCAAAGTACTTCATACACATTTAAATGTTCCATCAAAATGTATTTTATGTATCCAGGGACACATAGAGCAAGGAAAGGTCGAAAGAAAAGTAACAGAAAACCCCTGTCTCCAGAGGTGGGGACTCCACAACTTCTCTGCACAATCTGTGCCAACACTCAACCATCCTCACAATAAAAGTGTTTTCTTGAGTTCAAATGGAATTTCCTATTTTTTTTAATTTGTGCACATTATATATTGCCCTGTCAGTGGACTCCACTGAGAAAAAACTTTGCTCTCTCATCTTCATTAATCATGCATTTATTGATATTGATGAGATCTTCCCTAAGCCTTTTCTTCTCCATGCTGGACAAGCCCAGGTCTGTCAGCCTTTCCTCATATGGCAGGTGCTCCAGTCCCTTCATTATCCTGGTGGTCCTGCACTGGGCTTGCTCCAGTGAGTCACTATCTCTCTTTTAGTGGGGAGCCCAGAGCTGGATTCAGCCCTCAATACGTAGGCACATCAGTTCTGTGTAAAGGGGAAGGATCATCTCCCTAAACTTTCTGGCAATTATCTTCCTAATGCAGCCATGAATACTGTTGGCCTTTTTTTGCCACAAGGGTGCATTGCTGGCTCATGGTCAGCTTATTGTCCACCAAAGACCTTCTTTGTATAGCTGCTTTCCAGCCAGTCAGCCCCCAGCACATATTAGAGCTGAGGGTTATTCCTCCCCAGACGCGGGACCTGATATTTTCCCTTTTTCAACTTCATCAGATTCCTCTCTGCGCATTTCTCCAGCCTGTCTAGGTCCTTCTGAATGGCAGGACATTTCCTCTCATGTATCAGCCACTCCTCCCAGTTTTACATCACCTGCAAACTTCCTGAGAGTAAACTATGTCCCAGTGTCCATGTCATGAATGAGGATGTTTAACAGCATTGGCCCCAGTATTGACCCTCTCAGTAGTCCAGTCACCACAAGTGACTTGCCTCCAGCTGGATTTTATGCCACTGGAGACAGCTCTCTGGTCCCAGACATTTACCCAGTTTGCAATGGAGATCACTGTTTATTTTTCCAACCTGTATTTTGTCAGCTTGTCTATGAGAATATTATGGGACAAAGTGTCAAAACCCTTACTCCGGTTGAGGTAAAGAATATCAACTGCTCTCCCCTGGTCCACCAAGCCAGTCACCTCATTGTAGAAGGTCTATCACTTTGGTAAAGCATCATTTGCCCTTTGTAGATCCATGCTGACTACTGCCAGTCACCTTCATGTCCTTGAGGTGTTTGGAAATGGTTTCCAGGATGTTTTTCCAGGTGAGGCTAGGAAACGTCCAATAAAAATGTCTCTAATCCTCACCAGAACTGGGATGAGAAGAGAAAGTGAGAAGTAAGAACACCAGTAGGCAAAACTATTGGTGTCATGATAAACAGCGCACAGGTTTTTCACTTCATTTCCTTGATTCTAGCAAAACACCCTTGGAAAGGCAGAAAGTATGATGTATTAGGTCATGACATAAATACTTTCAAATATTTAACATGCTTCAGGATGGATTTAAGTAGTTATTTTTAGGTTCCAAGTTGACAGCTCTGGCTAAGATCTCTCACTTTTTCCATAAACGTGTGATTACAGCTTAAATATTTTTTCTAGAGAACTTCCTCCCCAAATTAGAAACCATTTACAGTCTTCTAATTGATGATCTGAAACCTAATAGTGAACCATGCTCTACAAGTGCACCAAGCAGGCTGCCAGATGGGCCATGAGAAAAGATGAGGAGGAGAGGATGTAATAAAGAAAAGAAAAAAAGAAGTAAGAGAACTGTTGTCTCCCACGCTTAGTTCTCCAAAGTTGAATAAATAGAGATTCAAAATTGTTCAACCTGTCATAGAGACATTCTTTTCTTTTAAAAGCAACAAAAAAGCATTATTCTCCATTTTAAATAGCTGCTCCTCTGTCACCATGGAGACTATCACTGCTGTGGCTGCTGCTGCTGATTTTCTCTAACTGGTCAGCAACACGTTTGTACCATCACTGAATATCAACCTGAGTCACCAGTAAGGTTTATATTTATTCTGAATGAATGTCAGTCTAGTAAAAGAAATGCATTTGGTTTTATTTTATTGATTTTTATATTGCTGCTTATTTTGTATCATATACAAATTCCTATGAATTTACTTTCCTTATTCTCACTCCAACACAAATTCCAGGGCTGATACCAGTATAACTAAGGGACTGCTGCTCTCACTGCAGGTAGTCCCACCTGCATTTATTCTTATCTTCCACTTATTAAATAGGATAGAAAAAATTATAATGACTTAGTGCAGTCAGCTGAGAACTTGATATCTGACTCTCTTCTCCAAAGTAATACTGACCAGACACTAAATCTCATTGAACCTGTATTCAGTTTCTTCCTGATAAGAGTGGAGAATGATACTAAGTATAATATATGATGTTCTCCAACAAACACTGTCCAACATGTTTACAGATACATTTAAAAATCCTAAATATCTATTCATTTTCAGGTATTCAATCATATATATAAATGTAAGCATTATTTACATAGCTATTTATAAATTACCAACATAATTTCAGAAGTAGGCTTCCAACACCAGCACCAGGAGAGTTTCTGCTTTTCTTTTGTAACAACCTCAACGTAGACAACAGTGGCTTTATTCAAATTCTGTGGAATATTTTAGATACCACATTCAGAAACATAAAATAACTTGGGGATCATTGGTCTTCATTTTTTTTTATTGGTTTCTTTGCAAGAGGAAAAGTACAGAATTTCTCTGAAGTGATAATAGAGCATAAAGGATTTGAAAGCAGGGAAAGGAAAATCCTAAAATTTCCTTGCTCAGATTGCACCAGATGAGACTGCTATGGTCATGAAAGAGAAGACACAATACAGTCTCTTTTGGTTACCCTTTTGGTTACCCAGTCCTTCATTTATTCACTCCTGGTTTCTTGCCTGAAACTAACTTCCCCTATAATAGCAAATAATGTTTCTCATCTTTCCTAGAAATGTAGGATTTGACACTATAACATGGATGAGTCTTGACATGGCTCATGTTGCTCACACTTTTCATCATATCTTGGCTGGACCACAGTAATGGGACGCAGATGGACATGCAGCCCTCAATGCTTAGGAACTGCCAACTAGTAAAGATCACTACAACATATCTCCCCTGCAGAATATGTTACTATGAGCTAATCAAGCCCTTTTCTTGTTGATTGTTATTGCTTTCCATGAAATTTCAAATCAGTTACAAGACCTCGTCCCTTCAAGTTTAAGAACTTGTAAAACTGCAAGATGACAATTGTGGTTAATGACTGTATCTGCTGTGACACAACAGAAGGTTGCAGAGACAAAACTCATCTAGACTGGGAATGTGACTGTGAATTTGGGCATGAACTTTCTGAATAGTTATGAAAAGTCACAGGTCTTACTACTTTCTCGTCATAGAACAGAGGATACTGCTTTGACATCACCTTGTGTGGCACATACACAGTTTGTACCTTCTAAGGTACCTAATTAAAAATTATTAAAAATAAAAACTTTATCAAGTTTCAATCACCACGGTCAGTGAAATGACTGAAAGATACTGCTGACCCCTTGATTGACTGGGTGAAGATAAAGAAACAGCTGAGAAAATACATGACAAACACTAGCCCTGTTGGCTACTGAAGAGAGCTCACATGTTGGTGATGAGCAAAAGTTACACAGAGTGCTAACCACTCAGCTGAACTCAAAGAAAAATGCTTAGTTTCCCCATTGAGAAAGCACAGAACAAAACATTTTAACTAACACAGTGGAACAGTGGAAAGAAAGTACGTTCTTGCTTAACCAGGACTTTGAATAAGGAAGTGCCTTTTACTACCTCTAGAATGTGATAACTTTTTCGTCAACAGCAGCCCAGAATATGAGCCATTAGACTCTGCAAATAATGATCTAACCCTGCAGCTTCTTAGGCCAGCAAAATTTTTTAGTGCAGACCAAAAGAAATTGTGCTGATCAAGGCTATGAAAACATCATCCCTCCCTCCAGGCTATTTTTGCTTTCAGCCTCATTGCACACATACTCTGGGTCTACAACTCCAAACCTCCCTCCTCCCGAGCAAGTATCACTGATTCATTTCAGATCCAATGACACAATACTTGCTGCACAGTTATGCAGCTTAAACAGAAGGGCATTCCCCAGTCTTCCTCCTGCATCCCTTCAAAAGACCATTACCAGAAGGGCTACCATTTGTCTAAATAACGCCCTAGAAACTGTCCTGGTTACTCATCTGAAATATGACTGACACCTCCTCAGCCTGCTATGATCTGTATCATCTCACACATATTTCTACCTCAGACACTTCACCCAGCACATCTTAATCAAAAACAGGAACTTCTGTTGATGATTCTGATGATGAATGAATAACATAACCAGAATTTTTCTGTTCTTTTACGAAACTTGGGTGTTGACATCCTGAGGTGGCTAAAGCTCTGTTCTGGGATAAATCTGCCCTAGTATTTTGTCCATGTTGAACAGCTTGGTGTGACCTGTACATAAGGGTTCTTCCTTACATATAACCCCACTGCAGTCACACTGAAAATAATGCAGTTACTTAATGCACATAGTGCTTTACCACACCTTCCAGAGACCCTTCACTGGGTCCTGCTCTCAGAAATAAACTGGTAGACATGATTTGACTGAAACAGTATCCAGAACAGTAAAAGCTGTTTAATTTACAAGCAGTACAGTCGGCTTCAAGGCTTCAGGGCTTCAAACAGACTGTTTCCCCAAGGGTACTCTAATCAGCAGGCTAGAAACTGTGCCACAATGGAAGAGTAGTAGCCCCTTATATGTACAAGCAATATTCAGTATTGAGAACAAGCTGAACATCCCAGCTCAAGTCAATACATAATTAAATGAGCATCCCTGACTAGATAAAGTTGTTGGTTTTACTCTAGATACTGTCTCTGTACAGTATCTCTCACATTGATTTGGCAACTGTAGTTAAATTACAGATTTGAAATCACTAACTTATTCTGTTAACCGGTTAAACACCCTAAAACAAAGACTAGCACCTTAAAAATGTGTGGTTTTTTCAGATGGATAGCATCCACAACTTCTCACAGTCTGTGTTTATTCTTGGATTCGCCATTGTCATCTTGATGCTTTTCATTGGGCCCTTTAACTGGGGAAGAAGGAGGCATATCTATTTATTATGCCGATATCTTAGTAAAGCATCAATAAACTTCTTTGAACTTTCTATGTTCAAGTTGAAAATGTATCCTAAATTAAAAACCCAAATTAAACATTGGATTCTGATAATGACTTAGATTCAGAAATCTACTGAGCTGGATATGGCATCTCAACCAATAAAAAACTCAGCTCAAAGGATATTTCTGTCACTTAGTCTGCATTTTTTTATATATGTGATTTCAAAGAATAATTGTCCATAATACAGATAAGGAAACTATGCAGACAAAAGCTGCACTCAGAAGAGAAGAAATTCTATGTGTACAACTGCAGATGAACTCTATACATCTTAGTTCTATAATTTGAGACAGCCCAGGCCTGATCATAATTCCAGGTCTTTGAAGTAAGATTCAGTCAGTTCATGCATCACAGTCAGGTAATCAACAAATATTCACCTATGTTTTGGTAGGGTCAAGCTTTTAATTTTTCTGGAGCTGGAGTCTTCAACTACACAAGAAACAAAATCATCAACACAGTGAAGAAAATATAATTTTCTTATCATGTCCATCAATGGAATAATCTTTCCGCCTAGAGTAATTAGTCTTAAATCTATGCTTCTAACTGAAACAGTTAACAGTTCCAATTATCTCAAGTGTTGGTGTCTCTAGACTAAGGGCAAACATGATGTTGGTTTATGTTTTTGAAAAACACGCTGTGTAGATATCAGTCTTCTAGATCTAAGACATGTAATTGAGACCTTATCACACTTTTCACTATATCAGTAAGTATTTAAATAAAAAGAGTTTTTTATAAACCAATGAGAATATACATTGAAAATCTTTAGACATGGTAAAATAACTGTTATGAGGATATCAGTAACTGCAGCATTAGGCTAATGACTGTGAGTCATTCAACTCAGCTTCCTTTTATTGCAAGTGTTTCATAAAAATAATTGCAGAAGTTGTAACCTATGCCAAGCATGTTTTTAGACTTAGATATTGGATAAAGCCCTGTTTTCTACATTCTTCAGCACAATCAATAGTGCCATAACTGTTTGAACTCCCTACCCAACATTTAAATTATATTAAAGATTAATATCACATTCTCCTCTTCTCAACATCCCAAATCAAGTAAATAACCCATAGCAGCTAGCTTATAATCATATTTAAAACTCTTCTTCCCTGTGCTAATCTCATTCTGAAATATTAAACCTGATTTTTTTAAATCTAATTTACTTCTCCTAGCATACTACATGTTTACTTTTTACACTTTGCTGGCTGAATAAAGATTTGTGCAATACTACTATAGAGTTGTTAAGGTATTTCTGTGGCTGAACTGACTGTTATGATTTTTTTTTCTCCTTTGCATCACTCCTGGCCCTTTTTCAAATTTGGAAAAATTGAAAAGTCAACATTCTAATGAGAAATTATTGTTACAATCAACAAACACACTTGTGACTATCTTGCTACAGTTATGTGTACATAACTAATCAATACATTAAGCTAGAAAAGACCCCTGGAACTGGTTTCATTCTCTACAGATATTTCTGAACATAGCAGGACAAGTCATTGAGTACAGGAACACATTTGCAACTCAGAGTTCAGGAATAAAATAAGTCCTACCCAACAGGTCTTTACAGACCATGTTGCTGTCAAACTTAAATGCTTCTATCAAAACTGATCGCTGAAAAGACAATGAAGGCTGCGTTTTAAAAAACAAGGTGGAGATGAGAGCAACAGAGGATCTCCCGTAACAAGTGTATGAGAAGACTAAAGTCCAGCTGATTCCTTTCTGAAACAGGCAAATCCAACTATCTGAGCGCAGCGCCCATCCCGACCATCTTTCACTCATTTCATTGCTAGCCATCATTAGCACCTTCTGGAGAACTGCTATGGTTCCCAGGGAGACCAGGAACCCTTTATCCCACCACTGGTGCCCATTTCATCAGTTACAATGCCGGCACAGAAAACTGAGGTGTATCTTCTCTCAGGAGTACGTCTGCACGTTACACGAAATAGTTCAGGTGGCTTCTAGCACAGTCTCTCCCCAGCTCTCAACTGAGTACTTTGAGGAAGTATCTGCAGCCCAGAACTGGCCCTCTCAAAACACTAATACTTGAAATTTCCACTTTCTTAGGCACAGAATATTAAATTAAAACACTTACCCAGGCAATGATAAGTGACAGTTCAGTGACAGCTACATGCAACAGTCAGGCTGAGAAAATCTAAACATGAAATCTGAACACGGAAAAAAAACCTGAACACAGATGCATAATTTCAATAGGCTAATTCTAAATTTTGCTTCACATTCCTGATATCTTATACATGGAGTGTGTCACTCAGATGAAGGGAACTCGGGGAGAAACTAAGAACTCATTCAGACAAAAAACACAGACGGAGCTGGAAGCAGTATAAGAAAGAAACCTGTCATGTCTTTTGTTCACAGGTCTTCAGTATTTCATCTTCTCTGTTACATTTTCTAGCACAGAAAATCTTTACATCACTCTCTTGCTTTTCTCTTTGCATATTGTATATCGTTACATCAAAGGGGCCCGGGAAAAAAAACTGGGCCAAATTTCATATTCAGGCCAAACATGTCTTTACAAAACTAGCAAGGTTGAATAGGAACTAAATTGACCTGTCTTTATTAATTTCAGTGTATTTCATATAAACAGCAACACTGCATAGTAAAAGTCATTTGAAATATTACTTTATTAATTGTCAGCTTCAAATATCCCGGAGTGGATTCAACCCATTTTATACTTCAATTGTAGTTGAGATGAAGAGTGATTGGATTAGATTCAATCTATGTGTAATTGAAATTAATGAATTTGGCTAATGAAATATTTATAGGTGACCTTTCCCTGAATTGAGAAAAAAAAGCCTGTTTTGTTTAAAATGTCTTTGATATTTACAGTCTGAGGTTACATTTAAATTATTCCTTTACATAAGAAAGCTAAATAGACATCTGTTACTCCTGCAGATTGGCAAAAAAATCAGCCATATTGCAGTTTTCTCCTGCCAGACATATTTAGTGCTTCGTGTCAGGTACGCAAGTGCCATTCCCAAAAGTTAAAAGTCTTACAGAAAATCATTAATGCACTTGTTTGTATGTGAATAATTTATTCTCGTCTTGGTCCACCCACCAATTCTACTGACATTTAAATGTGATCTAGTCTCAGGCATGTTGCCATTAATATTAAAGCGATGTGAAACTAGGACACAGGCCTGTGCTGCATTAATAAAATGCTTATCAAATTGAAGTACGTTACCATTGTCAGAATTAGCAATGCAGAAATGCTAATATGATTCTCCGTGGATTACAGTTGCATACTCCACTAGAGCTCTGGTGTTATGATGACTATTATGAAAACCTGTCTGCAAAATACTGACCTAGCAACTTTGTAAACTTTAAAATAACCAGCATACTTATCTCTACTTAGCCAGATGTGAAACTATATTAAATTAAAATCAGATAGAAAACTGCATTAAAACTCCCTCAATGTATTTTAAAATGTTGAGATGACCTAAAATGATAGCATTTATTGAAGTCAGAATCCTCCATGTCTTACTCATGCAGTTAGCCCAATGCTGTCTGATGGACCATTTGTTTAAGAAAGGTGAAAGACATTTGGCCTTTAAAAACTCCT
>NW_010554024.1:26770-31124 GCF_000687285.1 Phaethon lepturus | reverse complement strand
GCAGGAATGACCAGATCTAGAAAACTTGATCAAAAGATCAAGAAAAATCAGTTCTCAGCTTAGACTGAGGGGAGGCAGGATAACAGTCTTCAAATATATAAAGGGCAGTTGTAAAAAGAAAGGCAATGTTTTAATCTCCCTACCCACTATCAGAATGGGAAGAGAAGTAATGGCTTAAAAAGCAGCAGGGGGCAAGCAGAAAAGACTTGAGGGGAAAATACAGCCTTCTAGTGGTAAGGACAGTTCGGCAATGAGGCAGACTGCATAAAAGCATTGTAGAATTACCACCTTTGGATGTTTCCAAAGCACACTAGTAAAATACCTATCAAGAATAGAGTAAGCCTATTTGGTCCTGTATCGTACCCAAGAGACAGAGTAGATGACGCCGTCCTGTTTATGATTTTGTAAACTCCTGTGGGGTTCTTTTCAAAAGCCAAGTATAGCAGCTGTTTCAAAGACCAACAGTTTGCTTTCTCACAAAATAGATGAGATTAACAGTGACACTATCTCCAACACATTCCGGTTCGCAGGATGACACACATTTTATCCAGGATTAGGGCATTCAATTATATTTGATACTCCAAGGTTTTACTGAAAAAAAATAATCCTGTACCATTAGCTTTATATCAGTTAAATTTCAGAGACTGTACAACAGACAGAACGGTAAACAGAGAGGTGACAGCTTTGTGCACTGAAGCAAAAGGAAACAATAAAGTCTTTGCCTTGCCAAATATGCTTTCCAAGGACCTAATGTTTAGGTCTAACTAGTTTAGGAGGCTTGGTCAGATGGTTAGATGGATTTAACTCCTGGCAAAACATTCTGTGACAACAATTTTGCCAGCTCTAAGTTATAAAGTGCTAAGAAATATGAATATGAAAGCAAGTAGCACCCTTTTAAAGCCTTTAAGTATCAATTTATATACCTCCTGCAGTGTTTATCTCTTAATTTTCCTCTTTTATGACTTTAATGTGTAGATAATCATTGGTCCAAATATCTCTAAATACAGTGCACTTTAAAACTGCACATTATCTTTATAACAGGGGATTTCAGATAAACAATTCTTGGCTGGTCTCTAGAGATATAAAGCGTTCACTATAAAAGACTGAAATCTAGAGCAGCAGAAGCAAAACAACAAAGAAAACGTTATGACCACCATTTAAATTTACAGTAACAAAAGTTATGCATTGAAGATTGATAAGTGTAGCCTTGAATGAATAAATATAATAAGAAAAGGTAAAAGTCAGCACATGCTCTGGAGTGACAGTTTTTCCTTACACTTTATGGCTGGAGCTTGCACTTGTTCTTCAGTGTGGGGAAACTCAAATGCAAGCTTCTACTCTACTTGTCCATTCTTGTTTTATTTTGTTTTAGAGCTGCATTTCACTGTGATATGGCACTTCTTCGCTTACAAAGATGAAGCTAGTGCTCTCCTTGTTTCCTCCCCCCTCTCCCTGTCTCTCGGAGCACTGTGGAAGACAGAACAAAAAAACCTTGCTTAGAGGAAAATGGGAGATCTGCATGCAGAACCGTGACACAATCTATTCTGACACAAAACCGAAACTAGACTTTTTAAAAGTCCTCAGGGGAGGAGAAAAAAACCATTTATCCTAATCAAACCACAGTGATTAGAATAATAGCAGGGAAGACCACCAGATTTTGCAGCAGCTGAGATCAACAAGCGGGAACCCAGCAGGTCTGGGAACTATGACCCCAGGCAGGATTCAGGGGTCCTCAAGTCCCCCAGCTCCAGAGCTGCACCATCAGTAACCTGGGAGCATTGAGACCCCTGTCAGGGAGGGAATTTGGAGCTTCCTGCTCCAAAGCCAGAGCTGAATCTACAACAGCCCTCCCTGGATCTCAGGTTGTCCCAGATCCCCACCTCCCAGCCTGCAGGAAGCAGTCTGGAAGTCTTGAAATCACTGACTCCGAGGCAACAGATGTAGCACAGTTTCCTGGAAATTAGAAATCTTAGAAGGTTCTCATGCTTGTGTTTTGCTGAAAGTTTATAAAAGCATGTAAATATTTGGGCTTCAATAAACTAGTGCCTTTGAATACCAAGACTGTGTCAAAAAGTTCCTGCCCATCTCTAAACATGGTTAACCTTCACAGCGGGAACTAAGTGGCCACTTGAAGACTTGGTCACTTGCTCAGTATCAAAATACAAATGAAACCACAGACATAACACTTTTCCAATACTAGTCTCTTTAGCTGTGCAGCCAGACTGCAGCAGTCACAGGACAGATAGAATAGCAACTACAAAGAAAATTAGGATATGGTGGAGAGTTACATACCCATTGCTTTGACTTTACTTCTAGCTTTCAGCTGCTAGTCAATAGGTTTTAGTGCATCATTATTATGCTGAGAGACTAGAAAAATAACTTGATTAAGAAGCATTCCATCTGTATTGCCTGTGTTTGAACAGATACTGACAGCCTGCACAATGCAGAAGAGTCCCCTTTTTCCCTCTCCTTTGTAAAGCCATTGCTTGGAAATTCTGCATCCATCAGTGTTGCCATGGTGACACCCCCACGAGACCCTCCATGACCTCCCAAGATACTTGGCACCTACCCATAATTCTGCACAATCCACATCAAAGAGAACTAAAACCAATTACCATATGGATTTGTAATCATTATTTTAGTAATTAAATATATATTGGAACATACACATAGTCTAAGGGATTGAGCATAGACAAGAGGGTGAAGAGATCTGAATTCTATGCTCCGTTTGGCTGACTACTTGAACAAGTTCAAATTTCACAGGTGTTGAGCTCACCATGACTTAAAGTGGAACTCTTAAATGCCCCACACTTCTAAAATTATGGTCTTTAACCTCTCTGTCCTTAATTTGCCATTTTGCAAAACAGTCACTTTTGCAAATATTTTTGTGGTTTCTATTCAAAATGAACTACACAATTACACAGTATTATTTTTAACCTTAATAAAGCACAGAGTTGTATAGCAATATAATCCACGTTTATTATTTTTCAGAGAAGTATAATGTTCCCAGTCAGAAAATTATTTTATTTCTTTAGCAATTCTGAATCTGTAAAAAGAAAATGAGAAAGCTTGGAAACTTCCTTCGCAGGTCACAGATAATCCTCTTCCTAATTACCTTACGTCTTCCTAATGAACCTTCACTTCATTAAGTCTGTTTGGGGGGTAATGCATACCTGAAAGGGCCAGCTCTGATAGATTTTTGTCTCCATATATAGTACATTGGATTTCAGCTGAACTAAGTTGATAAAGTGATAGTATTGTACCTTCCTAGATGATTTATAATGACAAGATTTACAAAGGTGGGGAAGAAAGCAGAAATTGGAGATAAGTGAAAACATGTCTGAAAATAAACAGCACAATCATTCAGATGATAGGTTGTGGGTAAGCTGTGGGTAAGCCTTTTTTGAGTTCCTTAATATTTGTTAAGGAACATTAACATAAGAACCCTTAACATAAGGATTGTATGTCTATAAACATACATCTATATATATGCATGCATGAAGTAGCTGTATAATGAAGATTAAATATTGACGAAGGGCCACATTATTCATTACCAATGTCCATGCCAAGCACTTTAACAAAAGTAGGTTTATTGCTTTGCATACAAAATCATCCTGTCAAGATTACCTGAGCTAAGGCAGCTCAACCGCCACACTGAGGTCTTCCCATTTTCTCAGAAGTTAAACACTCTGACCAATGAAAGGGGTGAATTTCCTGAAACAAATTTGGTCTTCTTTCTCCTGAACAGCTGCAGGATTTTGCCTGCATCAAGACGGCACACCATGCCATGCAAAAGGTAAGACCAGCTACAGCTTTGCACCTCAAAGCATCACACACCCTTTCCTCTTGTACGCTAGAAGACCATCTCTGCAGTTACAAAATCCTTCTAGGGTAAAGGGAAGATCTTAGAACTTGTGCCTCAAGAGATGACTATCCACCTCCTACCAGCAGTGCAATGTGGCATCTCAGCTTCAAAGATGAATTTGAATGAATTCCTAAGAATCATAGTGGAAAATGCACAGTAGGAGCAAAATACCATTTTACAGGATCTGAATCCAATGACTTTCTTTAATAAAGACAGACGTGAGATATTCCTACCACCGACTGTTGTTTAACATGATGGACTTAATTAGGTCAAACCAATAATCAATGCATCACCATCCACCCTGTTAACACTGACAGTCTGTGGTTTGTTATGGAAGGCAATATACATGATTTAAAATGAAAGCAGTTCACTGCACTAGGAAGGAATATTGTGGTGACTCAAAAGGAGTCAAGGTGTACTGCAGGTGTGTTCAGAGAAGGCTTCGATGTCAGTTAACTTAGTGCTAACAACATCTGTAAACTTGCTTGT
>NW_010554024.1:0-26739 GCF_000687285.1 Phaethon lepturus | reverse complement strand
TTCCTGCTGTCACTCAAATGGATCATACTCTCAGTGTGAGCTGTCCAGACTTAAGAACTGGTATAGCAAAAGGCTCAAGTAAATTACTTTTAAATTTCTGTGAGAAGTGAAAGGATTTAAGTTCAAAATCCATATTCAATTCTCCATTATGCTAGTGTAAATCCACAATAACACTGTCAGGAAAGTTATTTCAGATTCATACTTGCTTAAGTGTGATGAGAATCCAGTCTTGTCATTTGAATTCGGTTAAACTCAGACATGGAGCTGTGCACCTTCTTTTGTTACTAAAGGATTAAGCTATGTCAGGTTTTTCACAATTTAGCGCCTGTTTCAGATTTCCGACTTAGAACATGATATAAAAATATGCAGTGTCTATCCAGTGCTTTTTCATTTTAATTCAAAATATATGTATTATTCATACCAAAAGTTTAATTGAAGTCCCTGGAATGCAAAAGAGATAGAGAGAGTTACTGACATGATATATGTAAGGTTTAGCCACAACAAGGTGTAACAGAAATTGGAAAGCTGCCTCCTGTCGTAAATGAGAAAGGTAAATGAGCTAGGATTCCAAAATACTTATTAATAAGGATTAGAACCTGCAGCAAAGTACAATCATTTCACTGCAGGGCCAGCCTGCTCCTTGCTGTGCTGCAGATGTTCCATTAGTGTTTCACCAAAAGTGGTGGCCACTAGGATTCAGTAGCACAGTGTGGTGCAATCCAATAGACATATCTGTCATTTATTCAGCAGCAAACAGGTTAAAAACTCTTCATACCCAGAAGCTTCACCATTCTTCTTAGAAAAATTATATAAATGAAGTAAGCAGCAACCTACCACATCTTCCTGCCTGACGTTACATATTTCTCATTTGCCAAAACGTCAGCCTATTCAGATAGCATTGGGAACGGCGATCACACTATTTCATTGTGTTCAGTTCTATCGAGCACAGCACACATTCAGCCATTTCCTTGCCTTCTTCTGTATGTTTGCTTTGGCTCTACAATCTCTTCTCAGCTTTCAAGCTAGCAAACCTACAGCACACACCTGTGTAGGTCTTTAATGCAAAGAGAACCTACCTATTACGCTTTACCTATTAGTTCTACCATCACTGAATAGGAATTTTTTTTTCTTTTTGGAAGTTAACTAGCAATATATTCCATGGTATATTCTTACAAAGAATAGTTATACATCTCCCATTTAATTCTAACCTAACACTTTAAAGATGACAAGCACACATGAATTATAATAAAGCCCAAATATAAAGACTATTAAAAAATACTGGGCTACACCACTGACACCTTGACAAACAGATGCAACATTTTGACAGCTAATCACCATGGGCTTTGTCCTCTGCATCCACCCAAGTTTCATGCTGACCTATTAATTTTAATCACTTGCTGGACTCCCATTTAATGGTTCAATGAATATAATACACTGTGCTTTTCTTTGCATAATCAAGATGTTCAGTAAGCAAAATAATTTTTTTAACTTAATATACCAAAAGGTTTCTGTAAACATTATAAATGTGAATGTTTATATTAATCTTTATTAATAAGACTTTATCTAAATTATTTTTAAACTAAGCTTCATGCCTTTCAACAGACCTCTGAATATATTACCTGCTCCCGACCATGACATATCTCAATTCACATTCATTCTTGAAGATACATATCCTTAATAAGAATAAAGAGCCTAATTCTCTGAGATACTGAGTCTTTTTTAAGAGAAGATGAAGGTATCCTTTTTCATACTCTTACCAGCACACTTAAATTGCACCATCTCTTTTCAGGCGCCATTCATTCTTTTCAATGATCAGGTTCTGTTTTCTGAAAGTCTGATGGTTTTAGGACTATAATTAATCCTACAGTACTTTGAGCACTGAAATCTACATTGCTTCATAACTCCCACTGCAAAGAAAAAAAACATTTGTTTCAACCAATTTTGTGGCCTTCTAGAAAAAATTGTATTTATGGTGTATATTCTTAACTAATACTTTCTGTATTCAGACAGCTCATACACATTTTTCTTCCACTTGAACTACTATGATTTCTCTGCACATCCTCCCTTAGCTGAAAGTCAGAGAGAAATTAAAAAACTCGAAGCAGAAACTAAACTATTACTGCACTTATAAGAGCCAAGGCAGAGTAAAATGAAGTGAACTGAACTTTAACATCGAATTAGTGATATAAAAGGCCATTTCTTGGCGATTTTACAACTAGTTCAGAAGCTGATGAATAGGTAATTACAGTAAAGCTGCTCAAAAGTTAAAATTCCCTTTTCAGAGGAAATTCTAACATTTCAAAGAATATTTCATTCTTCTCAAGCTTAAAGGGGAAATTTCATTTTTACCTCTACTAGAATAAGGATCCAGACCCTCAGGTTCTCATCATAAAAACTACAAATCCAGAAATTTTAACTCATCTAGTTGATCAATCCCTTCCTCTTTGTTAAGGTGGCCAAGCTTCTTTGAAAGCTCACCAAGTTTCCATGCTCTTAAATTCATGGTAGGCAATCTGGAAATGGCAAAAACGTCAATTTAAGTAGAGCTTCATTGTGCCTCCAGCCTCCCTGTTATGAAGCTTTGGTTTAACTGGAATTTTGCTAAGAGCCAGCAGCCAAGATCCATCCAATGCATGAATATCCAGCTTTGCCTTGGAAGCCTCAAATCTCCGATATCACAGTAGCAGGTCCCAAGGAAGGGATTAAACACTGAACACGTCCTGGTGGCAGCTCCAGGAGGCAGCCCTTAGCATCCTAGAAAGCCAACAAAACCTCCAGAGCTGTGGGACCAGAGCAAAATTCAACTGAGATACCTTTTCTAATTACTAAAATGTAAAAGTTAAGTTTTTCCTGATTTGCAAAAAATTATTATTAGGTATCATTCAGTCCACAGAAGTTCCTTGACTGGTAGCCTTGAAGTCCAAAGAGCTCCTCTCAGGCACAGAGTCGACACAGGACAGAAATGGGGATGGGAGTTGATGCATGCAGCATCACCGACTTATTTCCACATGTCATAGCCAGACTCTGAATTTGGTAGAAACTGGATGAAGACTCCTTTAAGCTTAGCTGATGTGGGTGTTCATATGCTGGTGGAAGACTGTCTGGGCTACTGAGCAGCCATGAGATGATAACATGCTTAATCACTTTTACAGCAGCTAGAGAAGAGCCAGCAATCTACAGATAAAGGGCTACAAAGTGACTTAAAGTACCCATTAAATATGTCTTACTGCTAGCAGTTCCAAAGATTAATGAGTAAAATGAAAGTGAAAAGATAACACTGGTAGGTGACAGTTTTACTTAATCAAAGAGCCTCTGGGTCCTGTAGAAGTACGACAGGGTCACAGGGATTTATTTTCTTCCTCGCTTATTTAGACAGATCTGTTTGGCAATGCTGGTGTAGAGACTTCTTATATTTACACTATACAATAGCTATATTAGAAGACAAGGGCAAAGGTCTCATACTAATAGCTTGTCATGGTTTAACCCCAGCCAGCAACTCAGCACCACGCAGCTGCTCGCTCACTCTCCCCACGGTGGGATGAGGGAGAGAATGGGAAGAGTAAAAGTGAGAAAACTCATGGTTTGAGACAAAGACAATTTAATAGGAAAAGCAAAAGCCACGCAGGCAAGCAGAGCAAAACAAGGAATTCATTCACCACTCCCCATGGCCAGGCAGGTGTTCAGCCATCTCCAGGGAAGCAGGACCACACGTAGTGGTTTCTTGGGAAGACAAACGCCATAGTTCTGAATGTGACCCCATCCCGTCCTTCTTCTTCTGCCAGCTTTATATATTGAGCATGACATCATATGGTATGGAATATCCCTTTGGCCAGCCTGGGTCAGCTGTCCTGGCTGTGTCCCCTCCCAGCTTCCTGTGCACCCCCAGCCTACTCGCTGGCAGGCCAGCATGGAAAGCTGGACAGTCCTTGACTGCTCAGCAACAACCCAAAACAGCAGTACGTTATCAACATTTTCTCATCCCAAATCCAAAACACAGCCCCACACTAGCTTCTGTGAAGAAAATTAACTCTATTTAATTTTTAATTAATTAATTAAATTAATCTAATTTAAAAAAAAAGCTGAAACCAGGACATAGGACCATAACCCATGGCTGGCTGTCAGTCTCTGCTCCTCACAGTCTTCCTTGCTGGTTTTAGATTACTTGCTGAGGCAATTCAGGTACTAAGCTTAGCTAATTCTAAGGGAAGACGATAGTCTCCCTCTGCAATCCATTGCAATCAGTAAGTACATAAAACAACATTTAATTTCCATTTGGCACCTCACACCTTAAATGTAATTAATTGTACTATATAGAGGTCTCTAATAATCCATTGTCCGAAGGGTAAGATTAGGCTTTTCTTGCTGAAGCACTTCAGCTAGGTGCTTAAACTTAGACTGGATGAAATTTAAGAAATGACTCAGTGGAGTACCATGTAGAGCTGGGAGCTCAGATCCCAGAGCGGTATAAATCCATTAGCTGAGAGCCTGATACTTCATAGTCTGTGAAATGGGAGTAACTGTACTTCCTTATTTCACAGTGCTATTAAATGATACATATCAAAAAATATTCAAATACTCATTCCCTGAACATAAGGAACTTCAAATCACTACATGATATGAAACAATGTTACAGCAAATATTCAGAAGTTTAAATGTACCTAAATTAAAGAATATTCTGGGAAGTAACTTCATCTAAATTCTTCACGGTAGCCGTTTATTCTTTCACTTCCCATGTTTGGTACTCAGGTGAGAGATTCCCAGGATCTTTTTTTTTTTTAAGCAACAAGAAATTTCCAATGGAAGGAAATATCTACCCTTGGGAAAAAAAAAAAATCAGAAAATTGAGTTCAAAAATAACTCCTACTAAAGTTTTGTGAGAAGAAATTAGTTAATATTTGTGAGGTCCTGATTATGCAGATAAGTGCTCTTGAGTATTTCCATGAGGAAATTAATAACCACATAGTAAAAAGAACTGAGTATTACTTGCATAAGAGCTTTATTAGCATGCTGCCCTCCATTACAAAGTTGTTGACTATCTGCACATCTAGTGGATCCTTTGTCTCTCAGCTAAATTTAATCAGACATGAAGGACATGAGCCCATTGTACGGGTCACTGCCTGAAATTCCCCAAGCAACAAAGTGAAGAAAACTATTGAAAGTCAGTGTCAGTAGATGTTACTTCCTGTTACAAGAATGACAAGACACTACAGAAACACACATCAGGTTCTGAGTTTTAGCAAAAAACTTTTACAGGGAACTCAAAAATCCCTTGCTAAGGAAACTTTTTTTTTCAGCATTCAAGCATATGGAATTTGGTTTAATTAACAATCCAGAATGGTTCCTTTGGCATAATTATTGTATATACTATGGTAGATTAAAAGCATTTATGTTGATTCCAGAAATAGTAAGTAAATTGTTCAAATTGCTATCATAAAAATTGCAATGATTATTCAAATTCATAAGTAAGAGTTTAGCAAGTGCCCCTTTCTCCCTTCCTCTTAATAAGATGGCAAAGAAAAAAATATATTTTCATGTGTTTTCCAGTGGGAATGTAATATTTAAAGTATCTGCTTTTTGTGGAATGCTAAAGCATTCATAGTGAATTGAGAGTATGTACTTACTAATTTGGAAAAATTATACTTATTCTTCCTCTAGCTCTACATTCTGATGGCATTTTTAAGTCATTCTAGGAACTAGTAATTGAACAGCAGAGAATGAAGCTTTATAACTAGAGCATGTTACACCTGGGAGAAGTTCCTTGATGAGCAAAGCTAGCTGTTAAATTGGGAAAAAAATCACATTGATTATGGTCATGAGTCCAAGACAAGCTTAATTAAAATCAACGGAGAATTTTCAAGTGAAAGAAGAAAAAATGAGAGCAGCAAAGTGTTATCTCTTAATTAGGTTATGGAAATTTTCTCTAATTGATACCCGTCCCATGTCACTGTAACTAAAACAACCGACAGATCTCAGCCTGTAAATACTATTTCACATTATCAACCCTGGAGCTTAAGTATGAGATGGTCCTTTCTCCTTTCTCTACTCCCTCCACAGACTTACCAGGACTGACAGCCCTGTTCAGTTTTTCTTTGGTGGCTTTTCTTTTTTTCCTGAAAACTATGGGTGGTGTTCTAAGACAGAATGGAAAGCAGGGACAGTAATTCTATCTGTAGCTCTTCCACTGACTTACATGATCTGTCTGGGCATGTCACTTCTACCCTTGTTTTCTAGTATTTAAATGTGTATGATAATTTTTTAGTGTTAAAAATATTGCTCAGAGAGAGTGCTAAACACTATAGCTGGTCTAAATATAGATATTTTAACTTCTATGTTATAGAATGGTTTGGGTTGGAAGAGATCTTTAAAAGTCCAACTGGTTTCAACTGGAGTTAAGGAAAGAATAAAGTTTAACACTGCTTGTATTTTCCCAACAAGTTGCAAGGGGTCTCAAATGTTGAGCGAGCCAATGTGACTAGAAAGCTATCTAGTCATTCTTGGAGAATGGCAAAGTACCAGAAGCAAATGCCAAAGCCATAAAAAAGAACAGGGCTACTGCACAGGTACTAACTGCTACTTAGTGCTCGTGTATTATGGGTGACTTGATTACTCTCATGACTTGTCCTTTCAATACAAGAGATCTTTGGCACCATATCCACATACAGGTACTGTCTTCCCTGAAGAGGGCCTACAGTCACAACTGCTGCTACTGAAATCTATCTACCAGACATTTTTGGAGACATTTCTGCTCAATTTTGTCTGCTCTGTACCCTCTCTGTTCTTTTTTTTTTTTTTCAGGTTTTTATCTAACTCTGCTCAAAACACACATGTAGAAACTAACTCCGATGTCTCTGATGTAAAAAAGCACCTGCACAAAGATCACTAAAAATTAGTGACTAGGATTGAAAGCCTGTTGGGATTCTTTATCCAGGATCTATCATAATTTGGATGCTTAAGAAGAACATAGTCTAAATTTTTACCGGGACTTTTAATAAGGTAGCACAGCTAAAATCAATTTAAAAATTATAAATACTTGGTCACCCTATTCTTAAAAGAACTGGCTATTAGGTATCAACAAAATAACCCCTGTGATTCTACTGAACAACAAAACTAAACCATGCTATTCTCATTACAGCTTCCCTGGTTTTACTTTCTGAACACAAATTACTACTCACACGTGCTAGCAGCGAAGCCGTGGTCATGCTGGTGCTAATAAGTTGGCAATCATCCCTGATACAGCACATCAGAAGGTGCTCTTTAACAGATTCCCACCGGGGTTAGAAAAAGCTCTAAATGGCAATAAAGATGGTGCCTCATCCTGTTAAAAAGAGGTACCTACAGCTATGGAAAGGAACAGAGGCAATTTGCGGCTGCTAACATCTTCTTTTCCCAGTTTGTTTTCTTGTAGAAAACTGCATAGATTAAAAACAACAGCTAATGAAGAAAGTTTGGAAGTTCTCTTCTAAATAACACGGAATTTTGGTTACAAAACATACACCTCCCATTACAGTATTAGAAAAAAGGATTTGCCAACTAACTGAACACCATGGTTCCATTTAATTAACCACTGCTCCAATTAATTACTAATTTTTAAAAATTAAAAAGGCTCAAGTCTTAAGCCAATTTCACAGAAATGTTCAGCCCAATGTACATGATAATAGCTAGGTTAGGACTCTTTCCATCCAGGATCATTACATGTATCATAACAGGCCAATAATTAAAACAGCAAGTCATGCATAGCTACATTTATTACATTGTCATGTTTGCAAAAGAGGGGTGATATTCCTACATAGTCTTTTCTTCTTTTCCCCCTGTCAGGCTCTCTAAACTTGAATACCCCAAAAATTGAATGAAATAAATGTTAGATGAGTGTTAGACATTTTGAAAATCTTATTGGAAATAGCAACGGAAGCAATAATTTTAATGGCAGAGCTCCCTGAAATCTTGTAGTAGCTTTTCACACCAAAACTGCTCTGGCTGAACCTGATCGAGGGCTGGAGATGTGCAGGTGACATACATTTCAGAAGAAGGGAAGTCCTTGTACTCATTCCTCTGAGTAAACCCTCTCTGGCCCGTTCGCATGCTGAAGCGAGGAGACAGGGAGTGAAGCATCCCCAGCTGCCCCCAGAAGGGTCCCTGGTGGGGCAATAGAGGCTAGAGAGGAGAGAAGGGTAAATCAGCAAGGTTACATGAGTATTTAAGCAACCCCCATTCCATATTACAAATACTTAACAGCAGCCGACATTAGAAAAGCAAGCAGGTCTCTCTCCGGGGAGACCTTACTGCAGCCTTCCAGTACTTCTAAGGGGCTTAGAGGAAAGATAGGGACAGAATTTTTAGCAGGGTCCATAGCGATAGGACAAGGGGTAAAGGTTTTAAACTAAAAGAGGGCAGATTTAGACTAGATATAAGGAAGAAATTTTTCACAACAAGGGTGGTGAAACACTGGCACAGGTTGCCCAGAGAGGTGGTAGATGCCCCGTCCCCGGAAACATTCCAGGTCAGGTTGGACAGGGCTCTGAGCAACCTGGTCTAGTGGAAGATGTCCCTGCTCATTGCAGGGGGGTTGGACTAGATGACCTTTAAAGGTCCCTCCCAACTAAAACTATTCTATGATTCTATGACTCAAAGAAACATTGCAGAAATAGTCTGTAAGCACTGAAATAGCAAGAAAGTTATGGAAGAATTCAGTCACCGATGTTTTGTAGAGCCCGACACTTCATTTGAGTTGAAACCCTTAAAACATGATGGCAAGTAACTCAAAAAAGATACATTTCCAAGAAATAGTCATAAATTTGTACTACTCAAAGACAAAGCCAAAGAAAGCCTTGACGGGTTTTTTACAAAGTTATAAAACCCCATTTGGGATGGAATACCTCTTAATACGAAAATCAGTTCTCAATTAGCACTTCATAGAAACTGTGTTGTTTTAACATATGATACAATAGAATTTCTACTTTACATGGTGAATTATGTCTGAATATAGCTATGGTGATTTCTTTTATATCATTAGTTTTTCTTAAAAACAGTTGAGTCAAGTGAGTAGAGTCAAAGATACTACAAATCTCTTTTCATTCTCCTTATTCTTTTGGAATAATCTAAATTTTGGATACTCCTGAATGGAGCTGAGATTACAAAATATATCCTCAAGGAACAGCCTTCTCAATCTTTAAATGCCAGTGTACACAAACAATACAAGAGGAAAATGTCAGGGTCTTGCAGTGCATCCAAATCCAATGGTATTGTCATTTAAACCTTCCGTAGTATACTATTAACTCTGCAAGGTAGATTAAAGCCTTGGACTTGTTCTTTGATTAGTAAATCAAAAACTAAAATTGCACCTGCCTAACACAAGAGCCAATTAGAAAAATGTGTTTCATTAAAAATGGTCTTTAACTAAAATTGAAGTGCTTCAGGGAATTACCTTATCGATAATCTTTCACTGGTAACCTTGGTTGTCCTGGAGGCTCTCGTGACTTCTTGGCCTTCCCGCATGGAGCCGGGAGGTTGAAGCCTGAGAGCTGAATAGCAGTTTCTGAGAGGTCTCCCTGCCACAAGTCTGTGCAAGGCCAGACCATGCTGAGATCTTAGAAGTGCACCTGGAGGCAAGTCCTTCCATGATGTTGTTTACGATGGGAACCAAAAGCCTTCAGCCCTGAGAGGTCCCAGACTTTGGGCACCTACCCCTTCTCATGTGTCAGGAAGCCCGTGAAATCAGTGGGACCAGCCTGGAGGCTCAGAACAGCCATTGCATTTAACTCACAGTAGTTTGCATTCTCTAACTTCATGATGCCAGGGCATAAAATCAGAAAAGGCAAGAAAAGACTGGAAGATTGGATAAAAGAGTCAAATATCTCTTCAACTCAGACTGTAACATCTGTAAGATCAGTCATTCAGCAAGACATTAGGTCATGTACTCAGACAGCAGCCTGTTCAAACACCACTGAACTATATAACTTTTTGCATTTTAAAAAAATTGTTTAGTATTTAAAAAAAAACACCACCTGTCATTGATCTTCCAACACTTGAAGAAATATGAAGGCCACCAGAAAATGAAGTGTAATGAAAGATTTTATTTATCATGATACTTGTAAGAAAGCTGCAACAAGGAGCATTTTATAGAAAATCTGTGTTTACAAGACTCCCAGGTATATTTCAGGCCAATAATTTAACAAACATTCAAATTTCAGCATGTTGGCTGAATTAAAGTACTGATTTTTTTTCAGACGTGTTCTCATGACTAGTCTACAATGTAATAAGGAAAAGTCAGGCACATTTCTGAGTTCTACCTGCTGCCTTTCTGGCCCAGCAAGAACATTGACAAAGGCCACTCATTGGTAGACCAGAAGGTGACATAAAAGCACTCATATCTTAAAGGCAATTCTGACTCCCTCAATGGACCTCTTAACCAATGTACTTACTTCTCCGTGTAAATAGCTGCAAGATGAAATCAAAACGAATGGTAAGTTATAATAAATGTAATAAAAATGTTACACCCTTCAGGATTCCCACCGACACAAGAACTTAAAATCAGAGAATGTTTAACAGCTGACTGATTTAACTTAGATTACATGTTCTAAAGATGTAACGAAAAAAAGATTTATAGCATAAAAGTACTACAGATTGCAAAGGAAAGCAAAAGTATTTAATACAAAGAAACCAGGCAATAGAAAGAGAAGTATAGGAATCTCTGAGACAGAGAAAATAGGTCTGCATTTGAAACAACCTTTTGAATGGAGAGCCAGTAAGATAGACAGTGAGTGCCAATACATCCCCCAAAGGCCTTGAAAACAAAGAAATACCAGGCTCTGGAAACAATTATATTTTTTATGTTAAAGGATGAAAAATAAATTTAATTAGTTAGCAAAATGTGATTTTTTTCCATTTGAAGTAATTTTCCAATACATTAACTTTCTCATTAGAATTCAGTTTTGTTTTGCTAAACAAAAGGAACAACTTCAACCCCTGTGGCATGAAGAATCATCTAGAAGATGAGTTGCACCCCAAATTACTGCAAATAATTGAATGCAAGTTCCACACAGTAACACCAAGCAGAAGCACTTGGGGAGACAAGCCCAGCTTGACTGAGCAGGCAGCCAGCATAATTAGCAGCGTCATTCACAAGTCCAAAAAAAAAAAAAAAAGATTTGGAAGTAGTGACTAACTAGTAGAAGCAAGTTCAAATAGCCATTACATTTTTTCTCCAGTCCCTCTTTTTCCCTCCTCTTCTGTATTCTCTGCAGTTGCTCATTCTCAGCAATGTTGTAGGATGAGATTAAATGCAACACTCTGTTCTACTAATTAATTTTGCAATTTAAGATACTTTGCTGCATCAGTACAAAGAGTCATCTACCCACACAGCTTAAGCATATATAAATGAAGCTATTTCAGTTCACTCCATCTGCCTCTAACTGAAATGGCTACACTAACAAAAATAATGTTCTATATAGGGTTTTGCACAAATGCCTCACATGTCAGTTTATGGTACAGTAGTACAAGCAGCAGCTTTTGATGCAGTTTCCATTTAACTCACCAGAATGTCAGGTCAGGGACTGTCTTAGCACAGCTCTGGTCAGCTTTTAATACAACACGACTATGACTAACTGAAGCATTGTGGTACTGCTGGAACAGAAACATATTTGAAAGGCATGTAATTATAAAAATAGTGCTTTTGTGCTTTTAAGCAAGTCACTACATCTGATCTTGAGTTTTTACAGGTCAATGAAATGGGTTATAGTGATCTAGATTTCTCATCTATAAAGAAAAAAGGAAATCAAAGGAAAATAACCAATATAATTTTACCTAAACTAAAAAAAAAAAAAAAAAAAAAAGGGGTGGATTTTGGAAATATCAGCTCCACTTCCAAGCCAAAAAAACCCTCAGGCTAAATACAATTTGGGAACAATTGCACTGAGTTTAACTTAATTATGTTAATCATTTAGATAACTGATTGGTAGAAGAGTACGGCTGGCATCTGTGAAGCAGAGCAAATCTAGGAAGGAGAGAGATGAAAAGCTTGTTCATCCCTGTGGGACAGGGAGAAGAGAGAGGCAATTACCAACTGCAACACGGGACCTCTTCAGCTGGGAGAAGGGCATGGGGAAAATTGTACGTGCCAAAACTAACTTTTTTACTAAGTACATGACCTTCAGGCTTATCTGTTGAAGGTATTTTACAGGTTTCCCGGCAAATGGGGCTTAAGGTATCTGCCGCTAAGGTAGCTATGTATTATTTAACTGACCCCAAAAGCAATATAGCAATTATCTGTCTATTGAGAGGGCTGCTACTTCCTTTTCCAGAACAACCTGTGAGGGCTCAATGAATGTGGACATGGCATAATCTCTTCTGTTTTTCCAGCCTGGCCTTTATTAAGAAAAGATGCTTGAGAAAAAGAAAAAAAAAAAATCATAACTGCTTTGAGGTTGTATTCAAAACCAAGTCCCACTGGAATAAATTTTGAAAAGCGCTATCAACTTTAGTCTGCCATTAACTCTCCCTTTGACTTAAAAAAATAGCCAATTAAGTTTGCAGTTCCTATTGAAGTGGTCCAGTAATTTCACAGATTTGTTCAGATAAAGAGGGAGGAAAATCTTATTAAGATCTCTTGCTGTATGGCTGTGATTCACAGCTTAATATTTTATTATTACTATCCTTCAGTATTGAGCTGCTGTGAGAGAGCAGCACCATGTCCTTTCCTCTAAGTCTCTCTCTGTTCCTTCAGCGCCCCTGATGAAATCAAGGACTGGTATTCACAGAATTGTAGAATCACATAATGGTTAGGGTAGGAAGGGACCTTTGAAGGTCATCTAGTCCAACCCACCTGCTGTGGACAAGGACATCTTTCACTAGATCGGATTGCTCAGAGCCCCGTCGAACTTGACTTTGAACGTTTCCAGGGATGGGGCATCCACAACTTCTCTGGGCAACCTGTTCCAATGTCTCACCACCCTCATCATAAAGGATTTCTTCCTTCTGTCCAATCTGTTTCCGGCCAAGCATTGGAACAGGCTGCCCAGGGAGGTGGTGGAGTCACCATCACTGGAAGTATTCAAAAAATATGTAGACGTGGCACTTCAGGATATGGTTTAGTGGGCATGGTGGTGTTGGGTTGATGGTTGGACTTGATGATTCTAGAGGTCTTTTCCAACCTGATTCTGTGATTCTGTAAATCTACCCTGTTTCAGTTTGAAATCATTATGCCTTGTCCTGTCACTAGAGTACTTGGTAAAAAGCCTCTGTCTGCCTGCCCTGAAGAAAATGTTTGGGGCAATGGAAATGGCCCTGTATCATCTCTGTGATTTTACTCCTCTGTTCATGATCCATCCTCTACTGTATTTTACAGTACAGGTGTCTTTATTTTGGCTTTTGTACTTCATGAAGCATTTTTAACTATTTAGGTTATTAGATTCTTCTAGAGCTATTCTGTTCTCATTTATTAAAAAAAAAAAAGGAGACAAAAATCTCAGGCATTTTTTCCTTAATAGAAAAAATTTCAACCTCATAACCACCTTCAAAATAGTTTCCCTCAGAACTACATAGCACCTTCCCGAATGAGACTGTTACATGATGCTAGACATATTTTAGTTCATTTTTTCTTCTGCTTTTTTCTGTTCTGGGTTGTAACCACTCAAGAAATGCAGAAAATGAAAAATGCCTATAAAAATGAATTCTCTGCCACATCTGAGTACAGAAGTGAATGTCAATGAAAAACTTTGTTTGTACTTTAGGGCTTCCATGATGGCCCAGATCACGCATACCACCCAAACTCTGAATGCATTGGTATTCAGGTATTTGTACATACACACATGCACAACACAGGGGAGATGTGTTTATATCTTCCACAAAGTAACTATAAGTAATTCTTCAATTTGTAATTTTGCATCATTCTCTCATTCCTTTTTGCAAGCACTGCAGAGCTGTTTGCACCTTAAGTGACTTAGACTTCACAACTTTCTTTTTTTTCACGGTACTTTTCAGAGGTCACTAATCTTTGAGCTAAGAATCAAGAGCCTTTGAGAAAGACACAATTCTATTACATGGACTATAACCACAATTTGTGATAGTGAATATTGTCGTGTGCTGTTCAGAGACTGCCAGGGGTTAGCAGGTGCCACCATCATCAAGAGGAACACAATGCAGGATCCTGAAAAGAGTTTTCTAATCTAGTTTGGGCTTAGAGTTTGAGGTGTTTTTCTTTAAAAAAAAAAAAACTGAAAAAATCACAGGCTGCCTGAAAAGAAGCAATTTTGAAATTATAACTTTTATAATCTCTATGTATATACATACAGAGCAATACACCTCTAATATATTTAAGTATCTAACTATATTTATTTAGAGCATTAAACCAGGCAAACTAATTTGAAATTGATGCCCTGATTCTACAAAACATTAACTACTGAAGTTCTGAATCCTTCACCCTTAACTATTTCCATTCAATCTGAAAGGAATTTTCTTTCCCCTATGTTTTAAGAAGTTTAAAGCCCTTCCTGTCATTCTAATGACATCCTCTCCTAAAACCCACAAGACCACAACATCACACGGGCTGCGTCCTCATTGTTCTAGGAACTTCCAATAACTTCTGCATCAGTTCTTGCCTGTTCCAAACCATATTCAGAGCCCTGGCTGAGAAAGCATTTTAACCTGCAACCTGGTATTAGCAGGTACACCAACCGCTTATGTAGTATTTTCTGGTGAAATTTCCTCCCATACAGTCAGCACTAGGCCGGCTCTGAAGGCAGCACACAACAATTAAACTACAGTGGGTAGGCAGGAGCTATTCATTTAAGCTGATAGAAGCATCTTTCAGAAACCACTTAGCAAGATTCTGGCCACAACAGTGTCCTAATTCCCACAACTTTGCTTATTAGCTACATAAGGGCAGCAATAATGTTAAATCTGCAGCAGAATATACCTAAGCCTGTATCCCTTCACAATTTGCCAATAACCCTCATTTTATGGGTCAAAGTACAAAATGACACTAGGAACTTTCAGAAACCAGCAAGTTCTTCCCATTTTTTCCTTTGACAGCAAAGATATTCTTTGGTTTTGACCCTTAAGACTCCTCCAGAGGTGCAGAATAATGTAACAGTGATGTGGAGCCTGAGCGTGCCTTTCACTTCAGCTGTCAGTTCCGTGAGACGGGAGCAGTGCTACATAGCTAGAGCTAATTAATTTGATTCAGTCTTTTGGAAGGCTCTCACCTTGTATATAACACTGTATTAGAGGTGATTCATCAGGGATGATATTTTCCCTAAAAAGGTTCGTCTTACAGCATCACTTCTTCAAAAGCTGGTAACTAATACACTGTTAAATGAAGGCTTTATTTGCAAAATTTAAAGAAGGGATTCAGCCTTCAGGGCTATATTGACAATGCATACCTTAGCATTACATTGAAGATATACTTTGTAGGCAAATCCTTCATGATACCACGGATGAGAGCACAGTGACTGACTTGAGTACAGATTAGAATTCCACCCCGCATACGATAGGGGAATCTATGTGTTCTGAAACACTGTTCTCATTGCTATTTAGAGGACGTCACTGTTTTGCTTTGTCACAAAACATGCTCTGTGATCTAAATACATATCTGTGCATGCTTAGTCTATTAATGATGCAGAAGAAATGGAGTCAATTGGATTTTCTCCCATGAATACTATGGTATTTTGGTGTTTTGTGGATTATTGTGAGAAGAGGTTATACATAATAGTCTGTCGAGTAGGCTAGACAAACCATTTCTAGCATGTGGTTTTCTTACAAACTCACACATTATAGCTGTTGTGCCACATCATCGATCAGCTAAACTGCATGGACTGGAGAGAAAGTGTTATTTAAAAGATCAGTAAGGGAAAAAATCTCCTCTCAGCATCTTCTAGGAGCAGAGAGGACAAACTCAACACCCTCCTAGTGTTTTGGAACAGAGATCAACAGGACAGAAAATAAGAGGCCATCTCTAAAGGAAACAAAATTTCAGAAGCAGTGTCAAGAACGAGGGAAACAATCTTCAATACGTAGATAGCTTAAAGGTCTCTCTAAAACAAGTGAAGTGTCTGGGCAGGCTAAGGAAGAGAGAGGATGTTCCAGTTCAAAAAGGCTAAAAGAAAGTAGAGGATATTTGTTTTTCAAGCCCTAACCACCATGAGTAAAAAAAACGTTTCTGCTACAATGGTTTCTCTTTCTCCTATTTCTGTAGCGTTGCAAACAGCTTCTAGAGGACATGCAGGAGTAATAGTAGCATCCAGTCCTGCTGTCATCTGCTCTTGATTACAGGACATCTCCAGCCCCAACACAGGTTTCCCCAAGCCAAACCCACCATGTGGCAGAGTAAGACAGAGGCAACTATCTGACCCTTGCAACAATTAACTATATCTGCTTTTTTAATCTCTCTCTCTTTACAAATAAATAACTACAGTGAGTAAAGAGAAAGTAAAATGATAGTGAAAAATAATTAACTATAATCCCACAAATGAGGAAAAAATGTTAAAAGGAGAAAACTAAATGTAAAAAAGGGCAAATAACTCCCTTTATTCTTTCTAAAACTCTTTCTTGGTCACCAGCCTCCATTAGAGGAGGCTGTGGATGAGGAAGGGGAGGAGAAGGAGGAACAGATTCTGCAAAGTACTAAAAAAAATGGGAAGAGTGAAGAAAGGGTAGATTAGAAAAGTCATAAGGAGGCCCAGTTAAAAGAGTGAAGAAAGAACAAGTTAGTACGAGAGAAATAGCACGTATCTTTCCAAAGCCCATTGCAAGTAATGGACTGATCACCAACAAAGCCTCTTCATTCACAGTACTTCAGTGGGTATCTGACAGTCCTTAGAAGCACCATCTATTTATCCCCAGCAGAAATCAGAAAGATACAGTAGAAAAGAGAAAGGTAACAGTAAAGGTTTACGCTAGGGTCAGAGTCTGGAGAAGTGCAATATATTGTGTCTCTGTAGGTGAGGGATGACAATGGAAATGGATGATGTAAAAGATACATTTTTCTCTGACATCCTCCAGATGCTACGCTACCAGAAGAAATTGAAAATGAGGTATTAGCTGTGCTCCAGCACCTGCCTTCCTTAAACTTCACTCGAAAGCAATTCCACGGGGAAGGTTTAATCAAAAGCTCCATTGCCTCCATGACTTAGGCATGACTCAAGTGATCCACTGGAGAGACATCTGTGACTTTCCTGTTCCGGGCCCACTCCCAGGCCTCGCTGCGTTCCTGCCTCTCCAACAACCATTCTGCCACACGAACGTTTCTTGAAACCTGTCCCTTCTAAGGGAGAATCCTTAAGGAAGCCTTCTTCTTCAGTTCAGGTGCCTCGGTAGCCGGGCCAAGGGACCAGGGCAACTCCCCGACATGCTCCTGCCAGCCTCCCACCCAGGCATGGGCGAGCAGCAGGCCTCCCCCTCACACAGCATCCCTGGGCTGCAGCTCTAAAGCTGAGGTCCCACTTATCGCCCTGCAGTTTTACCAACAACGGCTGCCTGGGGGCAATGACCTGGTCAACAGAGATGAGCTCTAAATGCGGCCGGTGATTTCATTCACCGGAGCTGAAAAGCAAAGAGGAGATGCTGAGTGGCGTTATAGCAAAACAAACCATTTTGCTTTTGGGTCACTAGAGCGCAGGCACAAGACAGTAAAAGCCCAGTGTACCTTCTACATGGTAGCTGTTTGATGAGCTGATTACTGATGTAATGATGTTTGCTTTGTTCTTGATAATGAAAGAAAACCTAACTCACACCTGGTAGCCCTGCTGGAAATCCCATTGGAGAGGGCAGAAATTAAATGGATGTAGAAGGTCAAAACTGTATTTTCCCTTGTAAAGATGATCTTTCTGTAATCAGCACTAGGAAGCAAGGAGTGCAGGGAAAGCACATATGCACTGAGAAAAAAATAAGGTCCTCTTATCATCATCTTAGCATCAAAAATTCAGGTTTGATTATTATGATTCCTTTTACGATCAGGAGAACTATATAAATGGAAAAAACTATGCTTACACCAGAAGTTCAGCTGGCATAAACTGGCTTAGCCCCATTTAAAGGAAAAAGATTTTGCCAGCTTACATTAGCTCCTGCCTACATTTTATCAACACCATCTGAGAACATCTTTGTTTTTCTCTCACTCAGATAAGATACTTTCAACGCACGTAAGATACATTCTTTATCTTTCTTACTTAAGAAAACAGTGTTCTTCTGAAAGCTATTCAGAAATTAAAAAAAAGGAAGGCCTGTCTGATGGGCTAAAATCTGTCCACATCATTGTTACTCATTACATGTACAGCTTCTTCAGTGGCATACGGTTATAAACAGGATTAAGATCACAATGGGAGGAGACTGGAAGAACAAAAATAATAGTTCTAAAGAGCACATATGTGTGGGAAACTGGTGAAAAGATGGAGCTAAATGCAAAGTCTCACTCCATTAAAATCTGACTAAAATTTGCATCTATTTAAGGAGGGAAAAAAGACTTTTCAAATGTTTCCATTAAACCCGGTGTGAGGAAAAACAACAACAAGAAGAAGAAAAGATCTATTTCACCTACCCCTTCTTCCTCCTTCCACAGGGACAATAAATAGTTCTGTGTTCAGGGCACCTGCCTGAGATAGAGAAGACCAAAGTACAACCTTCCACTCTGATTAATTCCAATCAGGGCTTCAACAGAATCTCCCAAATCCCAAGTGAGCCCCTTACTGCATGATTAATTCTGTGTGGACAATCAAATCAGCCCCTCATTGGCAAGAGAAACAGCAGCTTGTATTTGCTGGAAAACCACAGTTTTAGCAATGCAATCTTCTTCTCGCTCAAAAATATCCATATTGTGAAATTTCTAACCAGCTTTAATTGGTTCCCTGAGGTAAAAAAAAAAAGAAAAGCTGCATAGAAATTATATTAAGGCCTTTTGGATTAGGCCCAGGCGAGGGTGTGTTCTTCCAGGCAGAGAGTGACCCTGGCCTAAACAATGACTAAGAAGGCAAAGACTTTATGCATCATAGAGAGAGTTCAAGCCTTGTGATGGAGGCCGCAGCCCGTGGACAGTGTGAGGCTGGTAGCGGCCCCCCCGCACGCCGGGCCCGGGGCTTCTCGGAGTCGGGTTCCTTGGGAATGCAGCCCAAAGCGGGTGGTAAACTCCCTCTAAGGCTAAATACCAGCACGAGACCGATAGCCAACAAGTACTGTAAGGGAAAGTTGAAAAGAACTTTGAAGAGTTCTCTGATTCTGTGATGAGTTGAATTCCTTCTCATCATACATAAACATTTTAGATCTAAGGCTATAAAGTGATTAACAGCAGAAGCCAGAAATACGTTCTTCTATTAAAGTACTTGTTATTCTTAAAAATCCATCATCAAAATTACCTAGATATAGAACACCGTGTAAGCTGAAGCACTTCTGTACTGCACTTCCGTTCTAAAGTAAGTCCACCCACTGTGGTATGAAAAAAGCTAATTCTGGGTTACCCCAGCCTAAATCCTCTTTGCAAAAGCTGTATTTCAGCTGCCAGTGTCAAAGAGCAAGTAAGGACCAGGAAGGGTCAACTGCAGACACAGAAAGCAGTTTCATGCTTCTCAGGTGGTTTGTAAATTGCTTCTCTATGTACTTCTAGGCTATAATTCACAGGCTTCCTCTTGGGTCAACAAGCCTTAAAATGACCCATTGCTCAGGACTTTGCAAATGGACACATTTTCTCCATCAGATTCTGATTCAGATTCAATAAAGGAGTTACACACTTCTGGTACTGTTCTGCATTCCAGTCCCTTACAGTACATACTGATAGTGCAATAACATTTGAAGTCTATTGAGTGATAACCTTACTGGGTATTTGGTTTGACCTTTTTCATATAAGCTCACAGGGTACAGCTACCTGCTGCTTCTACTTGTAGTCAGTTCAAATATTGTGGTTTTTAGAGTGACAAGGAATTAAACTGCCAGGCGACTGGCAATAATTAAGTATATCTCAATAGACACTGCTGTTTCTGTTCATAACTTTATACAGGTGACATCTGAATTATTCCTACTGTTCACGGAGCAGTTTTCTTAAGACTTAATATGCACTCTGCACAGATACAGAGAACCAAGCGCTACACAGCTGATAACTATCAAACAAATCCTCCTCTTCCTCTGTCTCCTTCCACTTTCTCATACTTCAAGCCTTATGGTTTGTGATTAGATTTTGTATACCCTTGCCTTCATAGTTTAGCTGAAGTCAGGGTGGAAGGAAATTCAAGCTACAGCACTTACTGAATGCAATTCAATCTGATTTATCAGACAGGACTGTTGAAACACCTCTTGGAAGACAGCAGCTCTTGGCTCGGTCCTCATGTATTTTACAGGAATTTCAGTATAACAAATTGGCTTACTGAGTTTCCTGATATGACAACTCATTCAATCAAATCCTTCAAAGACATCTGCGAAAGAGAAGCATAGTACATCAAGTAGCGCATTCCACAAACCACGTATAATAACGTCTGCAAACACGTTTAGAAGCACGCACCTCCACTGCCTGATGCTGCCACAGTGGGAGAGATGTTAAAAAATACCAGACGTTAAATAAATAAATATGCACAGCTAGTGCCTTGCAGTTCACACTTTTCTCCTCGTTGGGCAGATTCTGTTGATGTCCTGTACAGGTCGAAGAGGTATAGAAACCATCCATTACTGGCTGCAAGTCTTATGATCAGGAAGCACTTTGCTTGTCAATCTGCGTAATGAATTTTTAATTTGCAACCTCATTTGCAAAGGAAAGGCAACACGCCAGACATTATAAAAATTATTATCAGTATCAAAAGAAATCTACCAGTTCATAGCAGACTCTTTGCACAGTTATTCCTTGAAACACACACACACTTTTACTACCACAACACCTTAGCTTTCTCCCTTCATGGAGGCTCGGACACAAGCAGTGTCAGTAAGAGCCTCTCATTTTTAAGTCCAATATGAAACAAATTAAAGTTTACTGTTGATTTACTTTCTGTTTGTTGGGGTCTATGTCTCAACACTTGTACGTGATCTATTTAGGTTTCAAGCTTCTTCAAGCAGAGACTGTTTCTTTATCTTTCTGTAGAACTTCTAGCATATTTTAATGGAGCATCCTTTAAACAGTAAATATTTGCTGAAAATATTCTGTACAACGGAAAGAAGTTACCGCTTTTAAGTGCACTCTTAATCAGGCAGGCTGTCTTTATGACTTGAATTTCTTCGTAAAGAACAAGGTCTTCACTGAACACCAGAAGCTTGCATTGGAATAGCAACAACACTCAAGTTTGAATAAAAACTTGTGTGCACGCTGGTATAAAGAACATATGTAGGAACAAAGAACTTTACACATATACAAGAACAAAGCACCACAGAACACAGCCCTTTTCTTTACAAATCCTCAAATGCATTTTAAGAAACATGCTGTGATTTAGAAAAACTACTGGACTTAGGAAAAGGAATTGAATCATGGAAATCCTGTGGCTTATGTATGCAGGACATTTTGTGCATTAAAAACTATGAGTCTTTGGGAAAACAAATAGTCAACTCTATTGAAAAACACACTACTGACTCAGGAACAGTTTCTACTGAGATCATATTAAACACCACGGGGGTCAAGATAAAATGAAAATAATGAATTCTCTACCTAGTCTTTTTCCCTAGTGGACTTCTGGTAGATACTCCCATAAATCAGGTAGATTCACAGACGTTCATCTGTGGCAAGGGATGACCACACGTCACATGCAGGGCCTGAGCCTGCACCTTGCACCATCTTTGGAAATGCACCCAGGAAACGCGTCACCTCCCTCTTTTAAAGGCAACAGTGCTCATACACAGAGTTAATAATATAAGATAGTAAATGTTAAGGTCGTGTTTTAGAAGGTATTAAGCTGCCTTGGTATTTCAAAAAACAGACTTTATATCCATCCAAAATATAGTTAAAATCATGTCAGTGTATTCCGTGTGCAAGCCTGGTATGTTGTATATGTTGTTTAGACATAAACTGCCAGATTTTTCAGATTATATTTAATTTAAGCTCCCAGGCAGTATTTTGTCTTTGGAACTATGGTATGAGCTGTATCTAAAATAAAACCACCAACATATAAATAAGGAAGGCACTGCTGGTGGCATGACTTCAGGCTTGCTAGGTGGGTTGCCAGACCTTCAGCACCTTACAGACACTCAGCAGTGAGTGATGGCAAGTGCCAGCGCTTCCCCCCCCATCACAGACACTGAAGGCAAGGGGCTGACTGTCACAGGTCCTGGGAGAACCGGCGTCTTATCGCCCGCACTGACTGCATCGCTGGATTTGGAGCCCTCAGTCTCATTCCGGAGTCAGAAATGCCTTTGTCCTTAGCACAAGATATGGAAAAGGAGGTCATTGTCAGTGCCCAAAGATGAGAGGTAAGTTTTGTGCGCAGTGATGGTGCGCTCCTCTGGGTCTGCCCGCCTGGAGCCGTCTTCCCTGCGTAAGCTTTGTCAGCTCTAGTGAGGATGGGCACCCAATTCAGCCTTGATAAAGCAGTAATGAAGGAAGAGCTCTTTAAGGCATCTGTAATAAAATGTGCTTGTCGTGGTTGTTTGTCTGTATACTCTGATAATGATTTGAGGATCAGGAAGGATTTTTACTTTTTTTCCATTTTCTTTTGTTATTAAAAGCTCTCACATTTCACCTTTAAGGCATTATTGCAATTTCTGTCTTGTTAATTGACCGCTCATATGGTAATAATTTTACACCACATTAAGTAATGTTCAAATTTGTTTTAATGCCCTCACTTAATGGGAACAAAATGCAGCGTATATAGAAATTATTAACTCATTTACATATTCAGTATACATTCTTGTCATCTGTTTTTAGGTAAGAAGGGTGTGTATTCATGAGAGAGAAATACAGAAGGAATATATGTGCAGGAGAGAATGAGAAAAGCAACGCAATAAACTGTCAAACTGAGAAGAATGCTAACATACCAGTCCAGCAGGCATCAATTCCACATTGTCATGTACATCACTGAATGCTTTCTGCTGCTTCAGTTGGGATGAAACACAGCAAGACAGAAGTAAGAACATGATTAAACACATGACCGAATATACCAGGGAAGACAGATTCAATGAATGTGTTTCTTTCTCTTTAGACAGGGGAAGCATCTTTCATTCGTGTGTGCAACTAGTGAAGAATAGGGAGTGGTGGAAAAGAAAATGTTGAGAGCTGCGTGCCCGAGCTGCACAGTGACTCCCTCTGTGGCCCCAAGTCATCCACGAAACCCATGCAGCACCGAAGCAAGGGATATTCTCTCCCTGCCACATTTCTTCTGCTTTTGTAGGGAGCTGACTCCATGCTTGGCTCCTTTATAGTTCATTAAATCGTAAGTTAAAAATAAAAAAGCAGTAAAGCAGCCACGTCATGAATATTCAAAGTTCCCTGCGGAACCTATGAGACTTGGAACATTTTTGTATACATTTTCAGAAAGCTCAGGACTTTATATATAATATTCCCCTATAAACACCATAAACAAGAATATTTGTCCTTTTATGTTCTACTTGTGTACACTAAAGCATATTAATGTTTGGAAATTGAATGGCATAAATTGAACTCCCAGCTGTTTGCATTCTTGTTGGTGGCTCTCACTATTCCCACAGCTACCACTTGGAAGCTATTACTTTTCCGTCACTCACTGCTCTGCTCCAGAAGGTCTAATGAACTGCGTAGGTCAACTTTCTGTCTGTGCCTTAGAAAGAAGAGCTAACATCTTTTCATGACCTGATCTGACTTCTATTGCTGTACCAACATACTTTTACACACTTCATGATATTAGATTTTGAGAGAACTGTGTACATCTCTGAAGACACAAAATTACTGTGGAAGGACTGAAATAAGCTACACAGATAAAAAAGCTGAATGAGATTTATTATTTTTTTCTAAATCTGTACATTTAAATACATGTAGATATCTTATGACAATTAAAAACTTTGCAAATAAAAGTACTAATAGTACTAGAATATTCATATTGGTTTTTTCCATTAATCCAACATTAGGATTATAATACAGTGATCTCCCTGGTTATCTTTATGCAAAGATCATTGCATGACCGTCATATTAAAACCTTTAAAGCAGACAACTAATGCAAAGTTCCCATAAGTTATTTTAAACCAGATACATTGAATAGACTGGCCAAAATTCAAAAGACTTGCGGGTACAGCCAACTTCTGTTGGGCTCTCTGTACATGAGACTTATTACTAGCACAACTGGAGATGCCAAATACTGTATCGTCCCTTATTGACCTATAATAAATAGAACCTGTACTTCTGATTTTAAATTTTGCAGTCAAAATAGAAATACTTAATGACAGATATAAACATAGATATGTGAATATGTATAGATATGAATTTACAAGCACTGCCAAATTTATGCAATGCTTACACAAGCTATTTCTACACTAGAAAGTGACCTTCAACTGCTCCTAAATGTTATTTAGCAAATAATTTCAACACCAAATAACTCAATGAAAATGTTTTCTAAAAATCAGATAAGGATTTTTTTTCTTCCCATGGATTGTAAATTACTCAATACCAATATAAGCATGATGGTCTGAGGATGACCAGTAAGTCAACCAAAAAATCTTGCTTCACCAAAAAATAGGTAAATAAATAAATAACTAAATAAAATTCAAAAACCTAAAAAACCCCAGGAAAACATGAAGGCAGAAAAAGAGAAGAAGGAAAAATTCACAATACCCAGAAGAGTTCTGTGGTCTTCCCCTTTCACTGCAGATAAAAACAAGGGGATAAAGGCAAAAGCTTTTAAGCATTTTTTAATTAAAAAAAAAAGGAAACCCAAAAAACAAAAAACAGAAGTCTTACATTTCAAGAGGAAAAAAATGTACTTGTAAATGCCCTTCCAAATTTTTCTTGTCTTTAATAGAAGATGTTGTGACAGGTGTAAGACAGCAGAACTAAAATCTGGAATCTGTGCTTGTATGGTATTTTCTTTGTTGCTTTTATATACGACACCAACCACTCAAACCATACTAACTTCCGTGTCCTGAAGATGATCCCTTTCTGCTCCCATTTTTCCAGAGCAAAGGGTTTTCCTCTTTCTCCCACCTGTGGATAACCACAGGGATCCCACATACTGTTCCACCATCAACATTTTTTGATATGTCCAGTCATTTCTCCCCACTACCTCCACAGTTACTGATGACCACATTCCCACTGGTAGCTTGATTGCAGCTCCAAAACATCAAAACGGATAGTATCAAAAACCGATCAGGCTTGGTGAAAGAAGGCTTTGTATTAGCTGCAATTCACTGACTTCCCCCCAAGACATATGTGTCAACTGTTTCCCCATTACTAATCTTTTTTTATTCAACCACCATGCATATGCAGCCCTAGTCACAATGTGCTAGTGCAAAGAATGCCATCATGTAAAGGAGTAGAAAACACTATTTAAGCTCTGCTTGTTTCTATATTGATAGTCTTTCTGGTACCATATGTTCTCCTTTGCCCTATGCAGAGAAAGAGGGGAACAACTTGTTCCTTGCATGAAGCTCCCAATGATACAACCAAGATTTTTTTTTACTGCACTCACTGTTAAATAAACCTGGTTAAGGAAGTTAACTGTTATCTTCTCAGCATCCCTAAAGCATGATGCCAACCAATACACACCTGTAGGAGGACAAAAGATAGCACAGTCTAGAAACTTGGTCCTGAATATACAGATCACACATTACTTATACTGTAGGACCAAATAACACTTAACTTTTCTGTTAAGTACCCTCTACAAGTCTAAAAGCTACTCAAACCAGGAGCAGAACTGCCTTTGTCTCATACTTGCCACTAGCCTGTAAGAGCTTCTCCTGGTTACATGCACGAAAAAGGCCTTAGGAGGAATGTATTCTGCTCAAAGACAGTCGATGTGTGACTTATTCTCCTAGCAAGTGGAGGTTCCCGTGCAGCAATTTAAATTAAAAACCTACCCAAAGGGGATCTGCTTCTAAACACTGTAAAAATTGACATTGGAAGCAATTCTTCTTTTCCTCTACGTCTTGATATCCCTAGGGCTGGAGGTGTCTCTCTCCTCAGTAAGCTGCTGTTTTCAGGTCAGCATCGGTTTTTCACTCCTCCTCGAAAATGGCAAAAACATCACTGCAACAAATGAAAATTTGTTATCCTTTCCCCTTTCCATAGTGATTTGCAGTATAGCCCTTCAAAAAATATGTAAGTTCTAAGCACTGGAGACATGCTAATACTAAGGAAAAATTACCAGGATCAGTTGGCAGGTGGAGTAGTTGGAGGTACTGGCATAAAAATCTTTTCCTGACATTTTCCATAATGACAGGTTATACTTAACTGCTTTCATTTCTAAGGTTTTGTGAAGGGTTGGCCCTGGCTGGACACCAGGTGCCCACCAAAGCCATTCTGCCACTCCCCTCCTCAGCTGGACGGTGGAGAGAAAATACAACGAAAGACTCGTGGGTTGAGATAAGGACAGGGAGAGATCACTCACCAGTTACCATCACGGGCAAAACAGACTCAACTTGAAGAAAAAATGAATTTAATTTATTACCAATCAAATCTGATTAGGATAATGAGAAAGAAAACCAAATCTCAAAACACCTTCCCCCCACCCTTCCCTTCTTCCCAGGCTCAACTTCACTCCCAAATTCTCTCCTCCTCCCCCTGATCAGTGCAGGGGGACGGGGAATGGGGGTTGTGGTCAGTTCATCACACGCTGTCTCTGATGCTCCTTCCTCCTCATGAGGGAGGACTCCTCACACTCTGCCCTGCTC
>NW_010554023.1:22086-25936 GCF_000687285.1 Phaethon lepturus | reverse complement strand
GAGACAACAATTAAAACTGCATTTTGTGAAACGCCAAGCTCCATGGTGGTTTTGCACGCTGAACACACTCACCACGAGACAACAATTAAAACTGCATTTTGTGAAATGCCAAGCTCCATGGTGGTTTTACACGCTGAACACACTCACCGCTGCAGCACTTTTAGTTGACTCCCCCTTTCTCTTTCGCAATAATCCTAACAGGTTAAGGCAAGAACTGCCAGAGAAACTACAACTTCAGCTGCCTAGGGAACAATTCGGAAAAGCACCCGATGTGTGGTGAACATGTGGATCTGAATCCTACACATTGGTACTTAAAACACGCCTGTGTCGCGCATCAGGCTTTCCGAAACTGCATTAGGAGTGGGCAAAATGTACGGTGACCGACAGTATAACCCTTTGATCTAAGCCAACTTTAGGGAAAACTTGAGTGTATGTTTTTAAGGAAAGATTCACAGTTATAGAGATAAATGTAACATTGCTCTTGGTAAAAATCTATTCATGTTAGATTCATCTAACGATTTTCTTCAGTAAAAAAACCCAAACCACCAGACTTGTTTACCCAGGGATTTGCAAAATTTTTGTTAATAGTGGAAAGATGAGATGTAACACAAGAACCTAAAAAGCATGACAAAACTATAAAGGGGCGGGGGGCGAAGAGTTGTGCTTCATTAAGAACTGTCACATAGGTAGAAGCTTACCAGAAGAGTTTCCTAATGAATTCTTCCATTTCTCCTATTAATTATTTTCATTAACTACCACAGCCTAAGAGGAGGGCTACTTAAATCTGCTATGACACAAACTTAGAAGTCATCCTTCGTATTCTAAGGAATACTTTGGAGGAGCTGGAAATCTTTGCTGTTACGAGGAAATGGGATGACATTTAGTAATAAAAATAAACAAATAAACAAATAGAACCACAAAAAACCTACCCAACATGTCCTTAGGAGTAAAGAACGGTAACTTCTTTTGAAAACAATGACAGCTCATCAACTGCAAACACAGAAGGGGAACAAGATCGCAGTAAATACTTCTTTCTTTCCAGTTGTTTCCAAATCGTGAAAATTCCCTTTTAAATATTCTCACGGATAGCTATACACCAAAAAAAACAGTAAATACTGAAACTGGGAACTGAATCATCTCAGAGCTCTGCAAAACACCCATTTTAGGTGCAATGCATAGTTTAAAAAGTAACAAAATTGCGAAAAGTATATTCTTTAAGAAATATTATTAAAAATTATATCTTTAGGCATTATTCATCCAGTCCTTGAATCATTTAATTTCCACCAAAAGATAACAGTTATTTTGGTCTGTTTGACAGCATTACCTGTGTAAAAAGAGCATACCCTGATGAACCCAATTTCAGTGGCGCTTCAGCTGCATTACTAATAATCTCTTTGATATTCTTCTATTTTAACTGTCTGGTCACATAGGTACTGCAATATTCTTCAAGCAGAAAATAAAACTGTATAGATATACTTGGCAAGTAATGCAAACTTTGCAAGTAAGCTAAATGCTAAACATGCTTTGTTTTTTAATAAACACAGCACCGACAGCAACGATCTCTTCAAGGGTTCTCGAGATTTTAATCACTCGGGTGATACTGACTGACAAGAATAAGACTTCAGTCTTTCAAAGACACCATGACACCGCATCTGCTTTTGGCTGACAAGGAGATCCTTTCACGTGGCATTGCAGAATTGGCATCTTGCTGCGCTTCGCTATCGATCAATGCCAATACCCCACGTGCTGTTCATCAGGCCTATCTAACTGCATCCAGTCTTGAACACGCTAGTCAGATTCTTAGGAACCGATTTTAGGCAGCAGTTACACACCCTGCGGAATGCCTAGGAAAATGAAAGCTGTATGTATTTGTTGCTTTTATATTACAAATGTGTTTAGCACACTTAACAAAACAAAACAAAACCAAACCACAAAATGAAACAACCAAACCACCCACCACCCCCAAACAAATGAAAAAACCCACCTCTTCCTGGGGAACCTTAACCTGTCTTATTTATGTATCATCTTTGTTGTACTGAGAAAAAAACCAACCCAGCATTAAATGGAACATATAGATACTAGGCACGGCTAACGACCACACACACAGTTTCCCAGAGAAACACAAGCTTCATCAGATGAGTAGTTTCGTGTAATTCATACCTGTCTCTTCTGTTACCCTTCCTCTATGAATCCCAACAAATATTGGTATCTATAGTAAAATAACAACAGGGGGTAACCTCTGTGAAAAACAAAACCAGGTTAAAAGCACTTATAAAGAGAGCGGGTATTTGTCTGTTGCTCTTCTCATGCAGCGGCTCAACACTGTCATTGTTAAAAGCCTTTCGTTTTAAAAACAACCACCAAAAAACCACCCAAAAGTATTTTGCGACCGATCCAACGTAACTGCAAATATAGGCAGATGATAAACAATACGCTGTATCTCTGAAGGGCCTGTTTCTTTTTTGTATCGTTCAGTATAGCCTGCGTCACCGGAATGTATCAGCTAGAAGTACTGTTGCTTGCTTAATGGGTTATGGATAATGCATGGGAAGAAATTCTTATCACCTTTAACAGATTAAAGAAAAAAGTAAGGTCTCTCTATTTTTCTTGTTAAAAATAGCAACATGGAACTGAAATTACGCAAAGGTTCAACAGAATGTAATTTAAGAGTAAGAGGACAGGACAGTTAAACCACCACAGCAAGTTGTCTTGTTTACCTCCCCAGTTTCTTCTCTTTTGTTTTCTTAGTTAACTTTAATAACTGGCCTTTTCAACCTGATTTCCTATGGATCATGTCCTGGCTATGAATGCAAACTGTAAACTTTATTTATTTTAAATAACAATTTTTTTTTTTTTTTTAAACTTACATAGTAAAAATCTCAACATACAGAGATTTTAGGAAAATAGTTCATTTTAGGAACTTCCTCCAGTCTCGATGCAAAGACTGTAGTATCACAATACAACTTGCACTTTGCTAACCTTAGATCAAGCAAAGAATGAACATGATGAGCCCTTTGGCATACTGGCATACTATCCAGCAGCATATGCAAAAAACATTACTGGAATCACTGAACTGTTTACGAAATAATTAGAAGCTAAATATTGTTTGCAGAAATCACTGGGGAAATAGTTTATGTAATGGAATCGGTCATGGAAAATTTCTAACCAGAAAAGAAAGAAAAAAAAAAAAGGTTGAAGAAATTACTGGCAAGGAACTATTTACCAGCTCAAACGATCACAATAGGAAAAGAACAGCAATTACATCAGTGGCTGCTTCAGGAGATTGAGTACATATGACTTGGAATGTTTTAGTTAACAGATCACACCTATTACACTGTGGCAGAATAAAAACAGGTAATTGTTAATCCCCATTTCCACAAACATTTAAAGGTTCAACCCTAATAAAAGGGCCTAATCAGATTACACTGACAAATGCAAATCTCTCCAAAATAGCTGTAAGCAAATACATGTGAATAGATGGTTTCCCGTGAGAGTTGACAAGCGGAAAGCAGATGGCCATGTGGAAGACTTCGGTTCTCCTGTAAGCCATGTGCTACAAAAGCTGTGAGAGGTTTACCATTCAGGTTAATAACCTTAGAAAATATATTTAATGGGCAATCACTTGAACGAAGACTACCACGAAGAATTAAGCAATACCTTGCGTGCTGCCAGAATACTATGGGTTTGGTTTAAGGAATGTTTTTTTCCACAGAAGTTTTGTCAGGTAGTTAAAAACATTTGATCTCTTTGAAAAAAAACTAGAAAAATATTAGAAAGAATCCAGCTGCCTGGGTATTCACCACTATGCTATCGTAGCAAGCTTTTTCTGCACTTGCAAAAACCACACCGA
>NW_010554023.1:0-22055 GCF_000687285.1 Phaethon lepturus | reverse complement strand
CCCCCCCGACGAAAACCTTCGCTCTTCCTTACCTCAAAACAGACCACCGCCCTGTAGCAAAGGCTTCTTATCAGAAGCTGATCCTTGCGATATTTATTCAAAAAGCATCCCTGGATCTTGGCAACCATCATTGCCTTTTGGTGAGCACTGAAATAGATATGCATCTGCTAAACTACCAATGTGAATTTTTAAAGTAGCCTTAGACCCGTATGGTGTGGAAAAAAAGAAAGACAAAGCAAAAGAAGTTGATGATGAATAATACCCAGAAACCCAAATAAAATACGAGACAACAAGTTTTAACATAACTCAGGCCAAAAGAGCATTTCCTGGCCTGGAAATTACAGCTAATAGGACATTCAGCCTTCTACCTTTAACAAAACAACAAATAAAGCCAGGAAAGAAAGCAGCAAAGATTGTGAGTGATCAGAGTGTCCCATGGAGCACCTCTACTTATCCTGAGCACTCTGAGAGGACTTCAGTTGTGCTCCGGAAGGGTTCAACGTTTTTTTGATTTAGGCATCTAACTTAGGAGCCAGAATTAAGAGCACAGCCTGTCTAACGGACAGAGATTACAGACAAGACTTGCAGGCTAACTGGTCAGCATTTGAGCCCCCTGAGGTTACCCCAGATGCATACCAGGGCCACCACCGGGAGCAAACCACTCCATCCAGAAATCCTCCTCCCCCAGTTTTCTGATTTTTTTTTTTTTTTCAGTGGATTGGGGAAAGCTTTATTTGCGATTTCAAGTCCAGAGCTCACTTCGATTTCACATGCGTGATGGCTTTGAAAATACTTGAATTTTGGCCAAAACTTTACCCATGCTGGCATTTCCATATGTACACTGCAGAGGAGAATCATCTCCGGAGGTCCCAGCCAGCAGACTGTGTTCTCGCCTCCATCCCAGTAGGTCTGAGCCACAGCAGGATGTTTGTTCTCTCTCACTGGGCAAAGACCAAGCGCAGGAACAAAGTCAGGAGGGAGACAGTCCCACTCCCTCATTGCAAGGAATTCACAGCAACGTCCTCACTGTCCAAACGGCCTCAAAGGCCAACGCCTGTGTTTCTAGCTGACATTTTGCCTTGGGGTCTAGACTCCTGCAGCACCTCTCTCCGTCTTGAGCTGGCAAACATGCCCCCTGAACACAGAACGAGACGTGGGCTCCTCTGACCCTGCGGGCTCTTCTGTTTGGTAGCTGCCTGGCTGCCCGCAGATGTGTGTGCGTATCTGTTTCAGCTAGGTAACCTGCACCCTATTTTAGAGCTGGGCACCTTCTGCTTGAAGGTTCACCCTGAGTGAACTTCAGAAACTAATTAGAAAGCAAAGGTGAGCACTCTCAATCCTTCCGCAAGCTCACTTCAGTTACCCTGTGTCTATTTTTTTCATCTCCTCCCTTCGGTTAGAAAACAGTTCGTCTGTTCAAGTTTTGATCCATTAGTTGGAAAATTAAGCAATTAAAGCAGACAACATCTGTGGACAATGATTTATCAAACACAGTTTCAGGAACCAACGTGTAAATTGAAGCCAACTTCAAGAGCTGGAGGCTTAATATATCTTCAGGAGAAAAGAAGAAAATAAAGAGACAGAGAGAGAGAATGAGTCTTCACAGAACCTAAACCTCCTGGCAATTAGAAATGGGAAGATATTTATAGGTGTGATGAAGAACAAAGAAGAAACCATTATAGCAGCCTAGAAAGGGGATCATTTCAGAAGACTAATTTTGTTCTAATTGCTGCAGAACAATGTATTCATTTAAGAAATACACTGTTACAGCAACGGTCTAGTGATTTGACTTTGTAAGTGTCACTGAATTTAAGCTATGTGATACAAATCCTGTAGTACTTAACATTTTGAAGTGTTTTTGAGGGAAAAATACAACATTGCTGGTGAACAATGATACCTCTTCGTATCAAAGGTAATTGTCAATGTGATTTTGTGTCACCTTGATTAAACAACAGTTTGCAGACTGTTGGCAAGTTTCATTAAGAGCAAGTTCTATTTTCTTTCCTGCAAAATTAAGAAAGCCTTATAGGGAATTACCACCCCCCACTGCTGCTGGTCTTTTCTTATATTGCAAACACAGCAACCTGCATAGATAACCTCACTGCAAACACTGCGTACCCTAGAGTACCGTAAGAAAAATACGAAGATCGTTACGAACGAAAGACAAATGGAACCGCGTGTGCGAAAGGACCTCAAGAAATAGCAGAACCAGGGTTAAAAGCACAGCCTGTATTGATAGCAAAGAACATCCCTCCCAGCAGTACAGCTGGGACAGACGCGTCCGCCACGGCACGCGTTTATGTGAAGACCAGGAAGTCTGCGCTCTGGCCAGAGCACTACCTTTGAGGCTTGCAAGAAACTGATAAACATTTACTTTTACTGCAAAAAAATTAAGTCTTCTGAGTCTACTGTGTATTATATATTTGCCTTAATTGGGCTGATTTTAGCCTCCTTAAATTTTGTCTAATTTTTTGACTTGGGACTTTTATTTGTTGCAGAGTTTCCCATAAAAATCTGCAAACGAATTACAAACTGTGGTTAATGAGCTATGCATAAATCTCCTCTTTTCCTTTATCATTCTTACCATCTGCTTTGGCTGTTTTCTTATCAGCCTGTAATCTAATAATCTATCTACTTTATTTCCCATCTCACTTGGGGGGAAGATGAAGAAATCCAGAAGGGCTTTTAAACTCCGTTTTCTCTGCATTTTCCCTGGGTGGCACCTTGTGGTCCAACCTATGTTGTGGTCCCATTTTCTCTGGTGCAAAACACCGATTTCCAATTCCATTCAAAAAAGCCCATGGGATCTCCGCACCCTACCCCCACCGCCCCGAAAATGGCAGTGCAGCAATTGTAAGATGCAAATCAATCTATTTTATCCTAGTACCCCATTGTTCTTAGCAAAAATACTTCTCCCTCCCCACTATTCCTATTGCAAACTTTATTGCCTACAGATTTAATGTAAAATACAACTACAGATGAGCAGAAAAAAATTCGCAGCATTTATGTCTTATCTAGCCACGTACAAGAGAAATATTTAACCACATTAGTCTAATACGTGCTTTGATAGAAGAGCTCCTTCTCTTCTAGTCAGGGCCAGTAAATTTCTGGGCATCTATGTGACATTTTGGTATGTCCCATCACACAAATACCATTTACACGGGACATTAAATGAAAAATTCTCTCTTTTTGTTTAAAAGATAGAATTAAAAATGTCAAGTATTCTCTTCTGAGCTAGGCCAGTACTGCATTTTCATTTGCTGTTGAAATTGTACCAGGGGAACTTCTTTCACCTCACTATTACCTCTTTGCACGCGCACGGACATCGACTCAAGTGAACATGCCATACTGTGCATAACACACCGCTATTGCAGAGCTGTCCCACAGGGAAAGCCAGTGTTTCCAAACAGATTTTCTGCGCCTGTTCGTTACATAGCCAATCGTTGCCTTAAAGTGGGCTTTAGGAAGTTGGGGTGATACTTTCAATAATTATCCCGGGGGGGGAAAAAAAAAAAAAGCAAGGACACTGTTTAAAATTATGAGAAGTGCCCCTGAGCACAATTATTTTCTAAGGGGTGCAAGCTGCATAATTTTGTCTGTCTTCAGATTAAAACAGTAAAGACTGATAGGACAAGAATGTGAAACAGGACCAAAGTCTTTAAAAATCAATGAAGACGACCCCTAAAATTCAGTGCTATATGGAATACAGTCATTACTAAGCAGGTTAAAGAATAGTGTAATCACAGTCCCTTCCTTTCGAATTCAGCCACTATTTTCAGAACTCAGCGCTAGATAGTATTTGCTCTTCTTTGTAACGGAGCAACCAACTTGCAGAGGAGTTGGAAAAGCCAGCACTAACAACCAGGCATTACTTAATGAGTGTGAATTTGTGAACAACTATCATGCAATGAGCAACAAACAGTTAAACACTCAGCTGAAGAACTTTCTGGATCATCTGCAGATTTCCCAGCAGAGCTGCTCTTCTACTGCAGAAGCTCTGTAGAGACTTCAATCCATTTTGCACCTGAGAAGGGGCATGTCAGTGAAATTATTACATTTTCAAATGCAAGCTCATGGGAACATAGTCTGGTGCCAAAAAATGATACAGAACTGCGCAAAAAAAAAAAAGAAAAACAAAGCTTGGTTAGACATTCTGAGGTCCTCATGTCTGCCTCGGGCATGCTATGTACAAAAGGCAACCGGAAGGTTCTCTGTTACAAGCCCATGTTATTTATCAGCCTTAAGCAACTTGGTTTTCTTACTTTCTTGTGCTCTGACATACATTATAGTACTGGAACAAGTAACAGTACAGGAAGAAGGCTGGCTGTTTCCCATGTTTTCTGATTCACTATTTGTTTCCTAAGCCAAATCCAAGCCTATCTGAACAATTTGTATTTCTTCTTTCATATCTACTCAGTACATTCCTGTGATAAAAAGTTTGTCTTCCCATGTATAGAAACCTGGAAAAACAGAGAGAGAGTGAATGTACCTGGTTCAAGCCACTTTGAAGTCCACAGAAAGACCGTGGGCAACATTCATCTCTCCTAACCGCAATGATTTAAAAGTTGTCTCATCTAAGGCGGTTGTAGAGGCCTCCACAATCAAACACAATTCTGTCTTCGAGTGCGATTCACTGCTCTCTGCATGCACCAATCTCTCCCTGTTGATTATAAAAAGGACCCAGATGGGTAGTTTAGATCAGGTATCCAACTTCTAACACTGCTGCAGTTAAGTGAGATCCACTGCTATTGACTTAAATGGAAGCACTTGGCTTGTCTATGGCAAAGAGTGCCATGACTTCTGAATCTCCAGTCCTGTACCTTAACCAGTGGGGCCTGCCGCTCTTTGCCATAGACGAGCCTTCACTTAATGGAATCCTAAAGCAGCATGCCAGCCAAGGGAGGAACAAATACAAAATATGTCAATTAATTTTTAAAAAAGGACAATTAATACACAGACTGATTGTATTTCTTCTTCTACAGTCATTAACATCTACTACTGTTTCCTCCTAATTAATCTACATCTAAATCGCACCAAGTGAACTGTACACAGTTTGTAAACAAGGCACCAGAGCACCTGGCTTTCTCCTTGTGACTGTTAGGACACCCGGCTAGGTCACACATCCGAATTTACGCAGCAAACGCTCTCTTTGCAATGGTTTTGTTTCTTAGTGATAAAATGCTAACATATTCTTATCATGCCAAATACGTTGTAACTTAGCAGTAAGCAGTACCACTCCTGTGACTGACTAGCCCTGACCAGTCTCAATAATTAGCCATGGGCCAGAAGATCACAAGGCCCTTTGCCAGCCTGTTTTTCCGTACCGACAAGAATGCAGGCTAGCGTAGTTCATATGTTACAGTGCTTTGGTTCACAGAAAGGTAGGAAAACAGGAAGATGCAATGCCGTTCAGTTTATGTACTCCATCCCCACAAAAACACTGAAGGAGTAACAGCAGAGGGCAACTCTAAGAAATCAGCAGTTAGTAGACAAGTTCTGCAACTCTTCACGATGGCGTACAGAAAGTTTTTACCCAGGACAAGCACCCAAGCAAATCATAAAAGAAAAGGTCATAAATATCCAAGATTGAAACTGCTGCTGAGTATCCAGTGGCTGACCAGTACAGGTTACAGAGGAGCCGCTATACCTGCAGCGCTTTAGATGGAAGGGGACACAGTTCTTGTTTTATTCACAAAGGGATGGGCTCAGATGAGATTATACTTGTTTTTTTAAACAGACCTGAACCCTCTTACAAAAAACAGAAAAACAAACACAAAAATCTTAGACAAAACCGTGCTTTCCATGCAATCGCATCACCCGTTTCTTCGGTGAGTTCAGCTCAAGAGGAGAGTTCAAGCTCTGGTTAAGTATACAGCACATCCTCATCGCCACTGGCTCTTACAGAATCTGCATTTGATATATTTGTCTGTCCTTACCTCTCTCTCGTCCAGTTTTTAAGGTCTGTTGTACACTAAAACATCTCAGGAATAAACCTGTCACTTTTGTGATCTCATTTGACACAGGTTTTCCCTTGCTCCTCGTTCCAGGCTGCAGTTCTGTGCTGCTTTTCCCACTAGGCCATTTAACTTGCTTCCATCCAGCTGAGCTTAAAGAACAGCTGCTTAAATACAGAAAACTTTAAAAGAAACCTTGGAAGCCGTTCAGAAGCAATCTTTCTGCCGTAAAATTTTTGCTTGTAATCGAGAGTTTCGAAACTCTTCCCTTGTCTGGCTGTATATAGTGCATCTGTACCGCCATTTTAGTCCAGACAGGGTTGTGGTTTGAGGAGAACCCCCTCAGTGCCCCACTTACCACATTCAGTTCACACAGGGAGAGGTCTCGGCATGCGTGAGCTGATCTTATTTTGGCGGCGCTTAAACCAGACGTGCTCCATCTGCCGATGACGCCGATTCAGTCCGAAGGCCCACGGCAGCGGGAGCCCGAAGCGTACCTCCCCACAACGCTGGGCGGGTTGGGCCCTGCTTTACAGACCTACTCCCGCCGCACCCTACTACATGGCCACGGTCAGACAGTCCTATCGTCCTTTCCTGCCTTGGAAGCCATTCTCCTTCCAGAATCTTGCCACTTTTAGAGGGAAGGAGGCCGTTCAAACGCTGCCTTCATTTCCCTGGTTTGTCCTGACAGAGAAGCAAGGTCTCACCTGCTTCCCTAAATTATGCGCTATGAAATATTGGCCTTTATTTTCTCCTCACGAGAAAAACACTCCTGCAGAGTGTTTGGGAAAGATATTAGTGTCCCAGCAACTGGGTTCAAAGGAGTGACTGATTCTCGAAGAAAAATTTGCCAAGCTGAGTAAGACCTTGGCAGGGTTTACGATGACAGAACTAAGAAAATTCATAATGTTAAAATACACTGCTTTTAATATTTACCAGCTTAACGTGAAAAAATCCCACAACCAACAGAGATTTTAAATTGAATAGAAGCCATAGCAACTACGTGAAGCTAATCTTTAACCGCTCTGGTCTCGATTCACATAATTATAATTGTGTTAAATGCAATGCCCTTTGATTCAAAAATATCACCGTTACTGTAACGGAAAAAGTAATTAGTTTTTTTAATTAATGAGAGACTTGAAAATGCACGAAAGGAAGCATTAACTTCTGTTTTTCTTGAGTTATTAAAATAATTGTATAAAAATATCACATAAAGAAGTCACATCACACTATAGATCTAGTCCTTACGGCTCTGCTAAAAACCATGCTTTAAGATACCAAATGCAGATATTTGGTATCAGACAGATACATACACACAGATACAGTATCAAGAAAGATTTAATCATTCAATTGGGCAAACCGAATGCTTCTCTCTTCTTCACGAAGGATAAACAAAAACTGGTAAAAAAGAAAAAGCCGTTCAGTACAGCTGATGAGAAGAATAGTGTTTTGTGCCCCCATGACTGCAGCTCATGGCTCACTGCACCTGGTGACGCTGGTTCAGCCAACACAAGCCCCAACAGAGTCTTGAAGGGCAAAAGGCCACACAACAGGCCCCTACTGAGAGCCAGAGATTCATCTCACCTGATTTTAGAAACCTAGAATGTAGGCGTTTACAGCTGAATTAACAATCATAATTAATAAATAATAATTAATAATGATTAATAATGATGACATTTCTGAAGTCCAATGTAAATCCAATAAAAGTCCAATTTTTACCTATTCAGATAGAGGCCATGGGATGACACATTAGGCCCCAGAAGTATCCGTTCCTGTCCACTAACTATAAGGGAACTGCAGAATACCAATTCAGACATAAATATTTAGACACAGGTAATAAGAATTAATAACAGGGTTCTTCAGAGTGATTCAACTTCTTTTTGTTTTCACTAAATCGTTATTTTTTTTCCCCTCCAAACTGTAGTCCAGTCTGACATTCGTATAAGCCTCTGTAATGATGAGAGAAAAAATCCTGCACATTTTACGTAAATTTTTGCAAGGAGAGAAGTAACACAGCAATTTACTGTAGCTTCTGCTTCTCCACAATCCGAAGGAGGATCGTTTCTCAAACTGAAGTTACCTTTGTGCTAAAATGCCCCTTCTGAGTGGGGGCTTTTCTATCACAATACAATCCATGCTATTTCTTGAAAATCATCTCCCAAAGGCAGTGCTTTCAAGTACTCTTGATTACAAAAACAAAGTAGTTTCAAAATCATCGGCAAGGCTTTACAATGTTTTGTAATTGCAATTATAGTATTTCTGGTTAAAACTAAGATTAAAAAAAAGCTACGGTCTGCTTGAGGAAAATAATTCCGTACAGTAAGCAAGGCTGAAAATAATTCAGTGGAAAGTACGGCAGCTTAGTTTTACAGAATTTCCCATGTGGGACCAAGTGCTCCCCGGTGTAATGTCACTACACTATGTCATGATCTTACTTTAAAATAGGCTTTGTTGTTGTTGTTATTCAAAATGAGTTGAGCAATTCAACTGGAGTACATACTGGTACAAAAGCTAGTATAGACTTATTCACTGAGCCAGGCTATAGGCAAACGCTGCTGCCATCACACAATGATCTACCTTTCTGAAAGAACTGTCAGTGTTTTGATCATTTTAGACGAAGGGACATCGAGAAGCTTTGTGTAAAGAATAATATACGCTAACACTTACGTGCCATACAACTTTCTTAAATTGGAGATACTTGAAAGGCTCAAAAATCAGAAAGCAAAAATACAATAAAAATTCCATAGCTATGGTGCGATTGTTCACTACCGAAGGTTAACAATACTGCTCTAATTTTAGAAGCTAAATCAGAACTTAAACATTTATCACCAATAAAATACTTGCAGATGCCCTCCGGCTGAATTACTTTGCCTGGAGAAGTGCAGGAGGGGGGGGAAAGAAAAGAACAAACAGAGAACTATAGCGTAATGAGGTATTTAGAACAAGAAATAGGAATTCATGCTTCTACTACTTGCATTCTCTACATTATTTTATATATTACAACGCATTGTGTATCACGGCTCTGCGTCTCCAATTCTGAGATTAGCCCTATGATTTAACACTTTAAAATTGATCTTGGCAAGTCTGTCAACAGGGGAGAAAAAACCCAACAAACTGAATGTCATTGATTAAACCTGAAAACAAGAGCTTTTAAGTTCCTTCAACACACAAAACACACAAATGGAACTCATCTGCCACAGCCAAAAGAAAAAAAGACTTGAAAATAAGGCCTTGCTTCACTAGGTGTATGAATCAGGCATACTAAGCAGATAACACGACGACACAGATCTTAGACTTAATGCGTTTGCGTATGTGTCGATGACAGCGGTATTGTACATTCTTCCATTTCAAACAAAGCCAGCTTCACTGTCCCTAATCTCCAATTATACCGCTGTCCTCTCCCTCATCCTGTAAAGGGAAAAAAAAAAAAAAAAAAAAAAGGAAAAAATGGACTAGATAATTAGAGGTTTCAAAAACTTTTTCAATGAAACTTGAAAGTTAAAACTTTGAAAACAGGACATCTAGTGCTCGTGGTGCTCCAGAGCGTTATCAACAGCCCTCTCACACTCAAGAACAGAAGAACAAGAAAAAGCAACTCCATTTGCAGAAACAGTACTCAAACGCCCCAATATGCTACAGTGACCCTCGCTCAGGGAATGTCCCCCCTCACCAAAGGCAGTCATAATTTCAGGGCTGGAAACTCGATGTCAAACAAACTGAATTGTAGACATATCATCTACTCTACCTAAAACAGTGGTCTAGTCACAAAACAAGGCAAATAGAAAAAGCCTTCAATAAGTACCGCAATCAATCTGTTGCCTGTAATGATTATTCTATGTTTGTCCACGGAGAGACCAAGCGTTCATTAAGGAAGAATTCCTCATTTAGTCTTCTGTAATCACTCAGTCTCTAATAACACAGATGCAGCCTTCATATGGGAGGGGAGGGAGGGAGGGAGGGAGGGATGTGTCGCACGTATAGGCCCGCCTCGCCTAGACATGCTATTGCAGTTTCATAACTGGAGCTGTGTGGTTTTCAAGAAGAAATATCTGAAGGAGAATCTAAGAGCAGCATTTTTTCAGGCTATATGAGCAGCATTGGAGCATTTCTTTGGGATATACACAGCCCACAATCCTCAAAACCTTACTATAGAAACTCTGGGAACCGATGAGAAACAAAAGGCTCCAAAGGCGCCAAGCAATCAGCACAGCCATTAAGAACAGCTGAGTTTCCTACCTAATTCTTCAAAGATTGTGCATCATTTCCTCATAGTTCTCTTCAAAAGCCTTCACACGTCGTACCTGCAGGGCTGACAGGCTTGCTTAGGCCGCCGGATTGTTACCTACTGAGACCAAGAAGTCTAATTTAGACCCTAAAATCACCTGCAGCGTTCCAGCTGGCAGAGGGTCGTCTTCTTAGCTTGCCCCTCTGCTTAAAACAAATACCCTCCCTCACAAAGATGAGCACACCCATGAGAGACGGAGTGACTACAAAACACTACATGGGGAACTCAACGCTTCCTGAACCCTTGGTCTCTCCATAGCCAAACACAGAATAATTAAAAGCAACCGGAACCCAAGTTAACTGAGCGCCGTTGGCCTGGTGGCAGCAGCCAGCCCAATTCCATTTACCCCACTGCTTTTCTCCCTCTATACACACAGAAAGCGGCTACCCAAAGAACTGGGAGCCTCTTCCTGCGTCTACAAGTGGTGTAACATCTAATGCCTGAACTACCACAGCCAGCTGGCTGTGATGGGGTGGCAGGAGCGGGAACCAGAGGGGAATCACTCAAGGGACATTTCTTGCTGGGCATGCGCAGAGCTCTGGCACCTGCAGCCCCGCTGCCACATACACCAAGCCCGCGGAGTAAAACAAGAATTGCAAAACTGAAGCTTGTTCTAACAAGGCTGGATTGTGCCAACGTACATAGTATCTGTACGACAGCTGTGTGTACCTTTTCGTAAGCTGAGGATACCAGATAGCACACAGAAGGAAGAAGGTGTTCTCTCAAAAACCCTGAAGTAATTTACTCCCTTTGCAAGCCAGCTGGATTCAGGCCCGAGTCACAGCTACCATTTAGGTAAGACAACTACATGGCACCCGTTGGTGCTCTGGACAGCAAAAGTTACACCCTGCATCTACAAGTTTTTTCTGCTTGCAGTCAAGGCAGGCTGGTGCTGCTGAAAGCCTTCGGCAGCCTGACATAACCCAAGCAAAACCAAAGTGGCACGCTGAAGGGGACAGGCAAGGGAGGGCAGGATTCCCCCTCTCCGTGAGAACCAACAGACTCAAGCTGGCGTTTCTAGTATTACTGACTACAGCCAGAGACTCCAGCTGGAGCAAAGAGGACAACCTGCAGAACACTCTCACAGACGTACAGCAATAGCCAAACGCCACTATTCACCGATGACAACCTATAACGTATTCAATCGTACATGTCACACTAGTCCAGTGACTCTATAATGGAATAAACGCATAACGCATCTGACAGAATTCTATCTCGCATTCAAGTGGCTCTACTTCAGTGAGCCACTAATTTCGTTTATCTGTCTGAAATACTGAAAATGAACTCTGTATTTCAACTTAATTGCAACTGCAGGCTTCATAAGGTTTTTTTTATGTATCTGAAGTATATGCTCCCACATTAAGTTTTCATAAAATGTTGAAACGTGTGGAGAAATGGACTTGTGCTCTTACTGTTTTTAAGACTTAACTTAGGCATTACCTTATAGACCGCTTTAGTCCCTAAGCCATCTCCCCATTGCTACATTTCAGTATTACTTTACAGCATGTTCAGTCTGACATGTCTTCAATTTACAAAGTACAAAATGTGATTACTCCATAATATGACACTGCCTATTAGAAATGAAAGAAATAGAATTTATTTTGATTTGTATTACTAATTTACATCTACATATAGCATATTAACTGCTGCTGGCTTCTCAGTTGGGTAGGCAAGATAGGAAATGTTTTGATTTATGCAATAATCAGATTAAGACCAGGGGTTCTTTCCATACTTAAAGTGCGTTTCTTCTCTGAAGAGTGTCTTTTCAGCCAAAAAGTCTTGCAGATTCCATACTTCTCTCCTCAACATCAAGAAACGGTTTGTGTTACAAGTGAAAGCTCTTTTTCTAATTTTGAATCCTGTAACTTCCATCAGAATCCAACTGGGTTTGTTACTTGTCATATTACTAAAACCTCAAAGCAGACAAAAAGTACATTATTTCCGGATAAAAAGTGTCTCTGCTACAGATACCGGGCTCATTTGAAGTCTAGATCTTCAACGACTTAAAAAGGAATTATCACACTTGGTCAGGAAAATAAGAGTGCATGTGTCCTTCACCAAAAAGTTGAGTTTTCACAGATGGTTTAGATTGGTTTGCTCCATCATGGAGAAGCAGTATTTGGTTTTGTAAGTGAGATTTTTACTCAGGCTCTCCATGGGAAATAATTTATAATAAGATTCAAAAATTTATAGTATTGAAGCAGGCAATTTGAGAAAGTCTGAACAGAATAAGAGAGTTAAAAGTTACTTTTCCTGGATCAGTAGGGATTTATGCAATAATTGACCTTTCATCTTTGTAGTTATAAATGTTAGAAAACTACCCACATTCTTAACGATGAAACTCCCATTCAGGCTTTTAGTGATGCCTTGCACAAACCAGCATAAGGCAGCCCTTCTCCTCCTCCTCATGAGCCCCTTACATCAAGGCACCTGGGATTCACACAGCTTGTGCTGCTAGACTGCATGCACTGCTATGTTCCCAATAGCTCAGCGAAGTCGGTATCTGGAAGCAAGTGTTTAGAGTATTCTTGAGTATTAATGACACCCCCCCCCCCAAAAAAAAGACAGACAACAGAATCCATCTTTCATTATTTGTGGCAGAATTTGAAGGTGTCTCCTGTTCTACCTAACAGAATGTCTTTGACCAGAAGTCACCTCACAAGAATGTAACACGACTCTGTGACAGAATACTGAGACTTCCACATATTTTAATTCCCACTTCAGCCATTTCTAGAGATACTGCAAATACTGTGATAACTTTGTCACAGGACCTCTTCTGTGTTGATGCTTCTCTCTTCTCTGGAGGAATTCACCACTTGATGCACCTCAGCAAGAGGACTATCAAGTCAGTCAGTCCTGTACAGAAAGCTTTTCCAAGTTGCTCTGTAATCAAGCAGTATCAAACAGGAGTACGGATTTTACCTGTTTAAGCTTGCCAGAGAATCCTATTGACAATATTGTAATCATCTCCCAGGAGGCCAAAAGACTTAAGTCTCTCTAAAACATGTTTAAAAACTCTAACAATGCTACACCATCTGATATCACATTTAGCATGCCACAGATAGATGGATTTCAGTTATAAGATCACATCTGGCAGTCACATTTTTTGTACTCTCTCTCCATACAACCACAGAATCACAGAATCGTTAAGGTCGGAAAAGACCTTTAAGATCATCAAGTCCAACCACCAACCCAACACCACTGTGCCCACTAAACCACGTCCTGAAGTGCCACGTCCACACATTTTTTGAACACTTCCAGTGATGGTGACTCCACCACCTCCCTGGGCAGCCTGTGCCAATGTTTCACCACTCTCTCAGCAAAAAAATTTTTCCTAATATCCAATCTAAACCTCCCCTGGTGCAATTTGAGGCCATTTCCTCTTGTCCTATCGCTAATCCCGTGATAAGTAATCTCCCCACCTAGATAGAAAAAAAATTATACTTGCCACTTTCAGAGGATGAATCTAAAGGTCCTATCAAACAAATTTACACAGATAATATCACAGTCCATTTTTTGTCCCTCCTTTTATTTACCACGCTTTCCTGAACAGTAGTATTTCTTTTATCTTAAAAATATTCATAATATTTGTACTTGATAGACATTTCACTTTCCTTTGTTCTTCCTATGCTTCAGTTTATTTCTTTTTTTTTTTTTCTTTTTCACATCTGTCTCCTGTAGTTTCATACACCTACAATCAGCATTATGAAGAAGGCATGGTATCCAAAACATTTTCACAGTAAGAAGAAAGAGGATCTCTATTCTCTGAAAATTACAGCCTTATTTTTTCATAAAATCATTTCCCTTTGCATTTACCTCACACATACAGCCAGCACGGATCATTTCCTCAACAGACAATCTAAGCTGACAGCAAACTTGTTCATCCCGGTATGATTCCTGACACATGAAGAATGAAGATAGGTCGTTGGCAACTATTGCTACCTCCACAAACAAGGTTTAAATATCGTCCTTCTCATCTTCAAGTTACGAGTAAAACACTAGCTGTTCTCTAACATAGACCACAATTTTCTGTCCTCCCACCACAGCTGCTCCGAACAGCTAGGATGGGCCAGAAAAATGCCTGGGGATTACGACAAAGCCATAGAATTCCACAGTGGGTGCGGGCCAAACGCCTTGGGTAACTGCGAAGCTGAATCAGTCGGCAGCGGGAGGTGGCTTTCCTGGGGACAACGGCAATCAAACATACGATCTCAAGAAGCCAGAGGTGGCACAGACAACCAGAAGCAAGGTCCTACACCGTCTGCCCTGTCGGTGGCAGAAAGGTAAACGCGGGGCAACCTTTGGTGCTGACTTGCTTTTTGTATGTCCCCCGCCTCGCGGTGCTTAGATGATGGAGAGGCTGGGCTCCACGCAGCGTAACGGGACGTCGCTGCCGGGAAATTGTGCTGCTTGGGGCTGCAAGAGCCCAGGGCAGACGTGGAAGAACTGAGAGGGGAAAGGCCGGTTCCGTCAGACATCACAGAGCCACTTTCATCATTGCTTTTTCTCCTGAGGTGCAGGGTCCAGAGACCCCGCAGCAGGGAAGGGCTCCGCTTGGCCAGACCTGCCCTGCTACGGAGTTTGTGACAGGACAAGATTTGCGAGAAGAATTTTCTGGCAGTGCTGCTGTCAGGCTGGCTTTGAAAGTCACGCAGACCCAGAATCACGCAGAGCCAGAATCAAGAGAGGACTTAATGAAGACCCCTTGAAATGTGAAATGCATGGGATAGACCAGCCAGAACTTTCACAACATTTGCGGAGGAATTTTTTAGTTTGACTGGTTCCAGATACAGGCCAGCCATTACTTCAGTATTACTTATCCAAGAACAGAAAGCTTTGACCTAGTTACCAATCTCGATGGGAAATATTTATCCCGATCTTCAAAGAAACAGAAAACAAAGGAATATGCAAAGACAACAGGTTATCCTTTTCTATTCCGCTGGTTATTTTTTGCACCTATTTCTTACAATGCCAAAAACTTGGCGCAATTTGCTTTCCTGACTTCAGACTAGTATAGCAGTAGTCTGAAGTTTCTGTTAGCAAAACAGAAGGAAGCTTTTCCAAACCTCCCGAAATCGAGAAAACAGCTTGTTATGTCTGCTCAAACAAACTAACAAACAAAAATCTACCAGCAAAACTGTGTTCGATAGTAAATGCAGGCCTTGGGTTAGTTCCAGGGAAGACAGCCATCCTCAAAGGAGTATTTTTAATAGAAAATTGCTATAAAAACAAACCACAGTTCAACAGGCAGATAATCTAAAATCAAAGCAATGCTATAAAGGACCAATTGTATCCCATATCTATCCTAGATTCAGAACATAAAATAACATTTGTAGCTTTAAAGAACTGTGCAGGTGAAAGAATTTATTGCTATTACTTTTACCCTGAAATTCTCTTCTTCACCATTTAGTAGTAAGTAGCTTTTAGACACTTATTTTCTCCATAGCTCAAGACAGCTTAGGTAGCAAAACTTCAACGAAATGCCAAAAAACACTGTTAAATACCCAACAATGAGATCAATCAGATTTTGCACCACCTTAGTAAACAGAAAGGCTATTTCACAGTGTTCGGTTGGACAAAAAAACCCAAACCCGTAACTGCAGATGCTGTTATAAAAAAGAGCTGCAAGCCGAATCATTGCAGGAAATCCTAATTCACGTCATTGAAACGGAGATCAGTAACAGGTTCTGATCACAATAGACACAGAATTTGGAATTCTGCGTTTGGAAAATGTCAGAAATTGCAGAAGAACCACAGCAACACCAAAACAAGACTAGCTAAACTGACATTCAGGCCATCACTTTGAGACAGCCATGTGCAGAACACAAATGACGTATGAGCTGATTATAGCACATTATTACATGCTGAAGCCAGCTCATACTATGGATTCCAACTCTAAATGCAAGGAGCACTTGATGTCACCCTTTAGTCCTGCTCTCTATCGCTATTCATCTCACATCAGTATATCTTCAGTCTTTGGATCACCATTTAATAGCAATTAGTGGCCTCTTCTCCTCACTACCAACGCACTAGAACAGGCTACTAAACAGCAGCTTGCTCTGTCTAACACTTAACTTCGTTGACCGGAGTATCAAGCAGCTGTGCTGCTAACTGAGCAACGACCGTTCCAAAAGAAATCACATCTCGCTCCTCCTCACAGTCATTGAATTTGCTTACCTCAGTTTCATCTCTGACAGAACCTAAGCTCTTGACGGACCTGTTTGTAATCTTAGGTAACAAAATAACCCAACAAACCCCAACCAGCCAAACAACAAAAAAACCAACCCCCAAAACACTCTGTTAAAATTGTTTCTGCCATTTCTGATTCATTTGCTATGACAAATCTTTCGCGCGTACCACTGTTCCCTTTTTTGTCTTCCTTAGCAGTAATTATTAAAACATGGGTATCGTAGCAGAAAATTAACAGGACTTTGAAGATTGAAAAAAAAAGGTAGCGCTCCAGTACACATTAGGGTTGAAAACGCCACGGTTTTAATCATGTGTTGTGTACACACTCCTCACCTTCAGCAGAGCATATAGCCAGAACTAGATAGGACTTCTCACTGGGGAATGCACCTTGCTCAATAACGCTTCAAGGGTGTCTCGTATGATTGCAATGGGTGTGACCAGTTAACTCTGTACCGGGGTCTTGTTCACTCTGTAATACTGCGTCAAAACCAGTCAACCACCAAACTGAGACCCGGACACCACAAAGGCTTTCAGATAGTCCAGAAATCCACCTTGTAAACATCGAGCTATTTCCAACCGCGCAGGAACAGGGCTGCTTTTCCCGGGAAGCAACCCTCGTTACACTAGCACCATATTAAAACCGTAGGTAAGCAATGAACCTGACAGAACTGGCTGTCTTGGAACAGTCCTCATCGTCTCCATTTATACCACCATGACACACGCTTCATGCCTGGTATGGTTTGGGATTTCTCTTTTTCTTTGGGATGAGACTAAGCCGAAGAAACGTTTCACAGTATCAAATCTGAAAACCGTCAGGATTCTGTAGAGTGATTTCTTCTTACGTGCTCTTACACCTTCTAAGAGAACGAGGCCCCCACCCCGACCTGATTTTGCAAGCACTAGTACTATGCAAATATTATTTACAAAAAACCCCAGTCAAGTAAGCAAGAGCAACATGACTGTATCAAGGAAAAAAAATACCTTTTTTACAAGCTTATTCAGATTCTGTAGCAGTCTGCTTAAACCAATACCGAAGTCGTCTGTCAGCTGTTTCCCAAGTTGCTATGTGAATTTTTTTCCCAGGGGTGAACTCAGACTTTTAGAAACTGTGACTAAACAACAACCGCCACAGAAGGTGGGAGCTTGCGAAAACGGCGATGTGAGAAGCCATCAAAATTTGGTATGAGGCCTTTTCACAGGATATTCTAGAGACTTAAATAGAGGCTTATACAGGATAAAAGTGGAAAGTTATTCCTGAAAATGAAATGTTTAGATTTTACAGTGTGTTTGTTTTCTCAGTACTGCTTTCGTGGCTATTATAGCTGTTTAATTCTCTTTGTCACACAGCAAAACGCAGTTTCTCTGTTGCTGAACTACAGGTGTTTTCTGTGCAGGACTTTGGCAGCAAATTCTAAAGCATATTAACTTCAATCGCTACCACTTTATAGTACTTACATCAACTATACATTTCACAGACCCTGTAATCAGAAAACCAAATACTGATTTTTTGCTTTTATTGACTTACTTACTTTAAAAAAAATAATAATAAAATGGTGGGGTTTTCCTCTCAATGTTTACCTTCTAAAGCTTACCATTTTAAAGCTACGTATAGCCCAAGCAAAATACAAGAGACGAGATACTAATTAAATACAAATCGGAGAGATTTAAAAGTAAATCTGAAAATTACTAAAATCCCCAGTCCACAGCATCGCTCCTACTATGTCTCTATTGCATCTAATTTTATATACTGGAGTAAAGAAATCCGGAAGTGGAGTGTTTGGAAGCCTGAGTGACAGAAAACAGTATTACCAAAGAATAGGAAATAGGCTAGTTTAATAATGAATGGTACGTTTCCACTTAAATGCCTCAACTTCTTACCTTATTTCAGGGTCTTAAGTTAATACATTTCATTATGAGAAAAAGCTCATAGCAAAAGATAATACTCAAATGTTATTTCCAAAAAAGCATTCTAGCTACTTTATTGGTCACTCAGCTGTCCTGAGCAAACTGGGAGCACACATATGCTCAGTGGAAAAAGGCAGTATCGTTAACTTAGCAATGCTGCTTTGCCTTTCAGATTAAAACTTTTTTTTTTTTTGAGGAACATTAACAAAGATAAACCTATTCCCTGTAATTTTTCAGTGAAGTAAATTATCTTACCATCAGGTTTTTGTAAAAAATTGTCCTTCCAAGATTAGAGGGAACATATGTAAATTACTGCAGGATCAGGATATAAATCACTTTGCAATGTCACATAACTTCTTTACTCACCATTTTGTATTTGCTGACTTTGTTGTTCAATGTTCCTTTTGAAGCAAGTGGAACAGCATTTCAAAATCAGAAACCTTTACTGAAGGTCTTAAGATGCTGAAAGAGTTGCACTTCGAGTATCAGATGATGGGGAGGAAATAATTCTGGAGCTTTTTTCCTAATAAAACAAAGGAGAAATGGAAAAATTAAGGGGAAAGTGCTGCACATTAAACAACAAGGGGGGCAGGGGGGAAGACTTAAAGGCAAATAAATTCATCTTAATTCATCATTCACTACAAAAATAGTTGGTGAGAGGACCTGAGCAGACTTAATATGAAGCAAGATGCTGTGCACTGCTTAGACATTTTATGCAAATTGGGTCTGCTCATTTTAGCATGTATTGAACACTTAAAAAGCTAAAGCATTGTTACAAAGGTAAGGTACCAACATGGAATCTCATAGGTTCCAACATTAATTGAGATGTACTCAGGAATCTACAGTAGGACTTTGAACAAGTACACACTAGAGCAATGGTACTGCAGATTCAAGTTGGCTTTTCAAAGAGAAATTTTGAAGACTAATTGTACAGACAGACCCAAGCAGAAGATACACAAATGTAAAAACATAAAGTATCTGTATTTTTCCCAGCAGACAAGTAAGGGCATAAACATCTGCTAACACCTATAGCCGTCTCCAGAGTCCTTTGCCCTTCCCCAAATCAAACAGGTAACCGCCGGAGGCACACCCAGGGACAAAAGGGAGGCATTTAGCATTATTACACCATTATTACACCTCATTCTTCATGACTGCACATTCACAGAAGGCCAACCCGTTCGTCGCCTCTGTGTGCGGAGGGCAGAGAATGGCATGGCGCCGATGGCTACTGCTTGAATCTCAAAGCGGCAAAGCTTGGGGCCGCTCTTGGCTTCCAGTTCTGCGCTGCTTTTGAAGGAAATCCAGTTTGCCTGCACTGACCGCTACTCTCAGCGGCTCTTTGGAGTCGAGCGCGGGCCTGGTTATCCGCTCTCTGTCAGGAGCCGCTTCGCTCAAGTCCCCCCCGCCGCTCCCAGCCAACACTGTTTGCTGATCGTTAGTTCAACTGTCAGTTTTTAAACCCCAGAATTTAAAGTACTTTTATTACACAAAAATCAGAATTCTCTTTTATACAATCTTTTTTCCACGGGTAGGGTAGCTGAAGGGGAAAATTATCTAAAAATTAATTATTTAAGATCATTAATGATTTTCTGAAGTCTGCTCCAAGTTTTAAACATCGAGCACTGTTTAAAACTCGAGAATGGAAGCTTCTGCAACTTCTGGAACAACTACAGCTTTCTTTATCTCATCAAGAAACAAAATAACAGTCCTTAGACTTGGCATAATGTAATCTATAAATTATATCAATTACAAGATGCTACAGAAACACCATGATATAGGAACTGAATGAACTCACAGAGAAGGTGCAAACTCAGAATTCGACTCAAGTCTCAACACTCTTGTGGCAGAGCACAGGCAGATTACCGCTCTGATGTGCGATGACAGACTCCGCATACACAACTGCTGGGGATGGATTATTTGAACGACAGTAAAAGGGCTGGTTTTTCCCCAGAAGACTCGAAGAAACCCACAGTTTCTGTGTTACAGCTTCACACTGCGCCATTCCTGACACTACTGTTTGTGGAAATCAGGGATACACCAAAGAGCAAGCTGGTTTTTATGAAGGAGGAACACAGAAACCAAGACATATGCCACTTTTAAAAAACAAAAGTGAGAAAGCTGTGGCTGGACAATTGTAAGGAGCGTCCAACTGGTTATGTCAAATTATTCCATTCAAATATATGATTACATACGGTGCATAGTTCCCACAGCGATCACCTCCATAGTCACCTACACCTGGGCCTTTCTTCATTGTCTGCTGTTGACTGTATAAGATGGTCGCTGCTGGGGCCTCTGCCAAATGCTGCAACGCTGAAGGGCCGCGAGCAACATCATCTCCCCAAGGTCTGACATCTCTACGCAACAAAACAGTTCAAGGTTAACCTCAACGCATCCCAAAGTTAATGCATCTTTCGGCTTTCCTTGCCACAGGCCTTTCCCATTTGAAGCTCACAGGTATTTCCCAACAGATTGTCCTCTTTGTCCTGCAAAAAAATGCCCTCCCAAAGCAGACCTCAGTCTCTATGACCTGCTCAGACAACTCTTATCTAACTTGAAATGCGCCCTCCTCACTGCCGTCGTGTAACCATCCAACAAGGTGCAGAGAAACACACGTGACCGTAAAGAACGGGTCACATCGTGATGCTTTTTGCTATAACCTCTGAGTGTTGGTACCAGTAAGACTTCAAGGCAATTCATGCTTCACAAAATGGAAGTGCTGAAATAAATTTAGAGAAATGGTCCCTTTTTTTTTTCTTTTTTTGTTAAGAGCAAAATACTGTTCAGTTCACTTGGCACACATGTTGGATGGTACAGTTTTACAATTCTGAAAAGCCATAAAGTCTCTTTTTTGCCTTGTATTTTGCTGGGGAAAAGACAGAAAATTTAGCTGAGAAAGTGAATGCAAAGTTAAAAACACATCCAGAAACCTGCAAAAAGAAGTGAGAAAAGAGCCACAAGTAACATACGTTAAGGAGATGAGACACAAAGCCGTTTCAGGGATACCCATTAAAAGACATTACACTTTTACTTCACCTATTTTTTCTTTACTGAATAAGCAATGAAAAAGTAAACAAAACAAAGATTTTGGAAAGATCCCTGGGAACCAGTCAGCTTGCAGCCAGCACTTTGCCTCTTCCCCGGCCCCCTTTTTTCTCTTTTGGATTTGAATACATGATGAAGAGCTGGTAATTGGAACAATATAGTTACCTAGAAACTATTTAGAAACTTAGAACACACAAACATCACTCCTGAGTGTAATAACGAGGGAAGAGAATGCAAATTTTGCAGTGAGAATATGCTATATAGCTCACCTGATAGAGGACTGTTTACTTAATAGAAAATAATTCGTACGTGTCAGCAACTTGAGACACCAAAACTGTTATCGAAAAGACATTTTCACATTTTATCTGAAGTTTAGATAAAGATTAAAATCATTATAAAGACTAGCAATAAGCAAGACAGAAATAACGTTAAGGTAAGTGAAGAGGAATGCACATATGCGACTCGCGAAGTGCATGAAAGTGCTTTACTTTGCTCACTGAGTTTTCTTACAGACATGTACAAAAATATTTATTCCTGAAGCGTCGCAAAACAGGACCATGCTTCATACATTGGGATACGTAGCTCCTTTTCGTTGAAGCAGACATGTACAAAAATATTTATTCCTGAAGCATCACAAAACAGGACCATACTTCATACATTGGGATACGTAGCTCCTTTTC
>NW_010554022.1:119857-170281 GCF_000687285.1 Phaethon lepturus | reverse complement strand
CGGCTCCAGCCAACAGCGGGGCACGTGCAGGCACAAGCAGCACGAACACATCCTTTCTCCACTCCCTTCTGAATCAAAACCAAAACAACTAGCCCAAAGCAGGCTCTGGGGAGAATACAATCAGAAAGTTACCACTTACGAGTATCAGAAACAAACAAAACGGCTATCTTTCAAAACACCGTTATCATCTCTTAGGTAGTTAGCCCTAAGGAGGGAGGAACTGGCACTTTTCTCAGGAATGTATGTAAATGTTTGCCTACTTAGCCATAAATGTATTTAAATATGCACATAATCATACCCATATGTAAATACCCCCCATTTTGCAATACACACATATTTAAACACATACATACTTAAATAAGAATCCCAAGTAGGAGACTAACTGCCCTCTCTCATCAACGTGGGCCCAACACAATTCCTGATGAGATGAACAGGAATTTGTAAGTTGTCTTTACCAAGCACTAGATAAGGCCTCAGAAGTCCCCCACGGCTCCCTCCTGCACATACACTATCAAAATTCTCCAACAGCTTATTATTTCCTGAGGCCATGGATTACAATGATCAGTTCAGACAAAGGAATATCAGGACACAGAGGCCTTGTGAGAAGAGAAGTCTGTGAGCTTCAAGCTAGTGCGAGAGGAGATATTTCCTCCTGCGCTTCTTTCGGTACGCACGTTTTCATCAGATAAATATAAATAAGTAGCACAGCAGTTGTTTAGTGAGCAGCTTAGGGACATATTGTTCCCACTGTCCTAATTTTCCTGACACAACTGGTAAATTTAGACATCTAATTAACAGTCTGTGCCATATATCAGGTCACTCTTTTTTCTTTTAAGTCCATCAATTAAGCTTTCCATACCTTAGACATATTCTCCACCTTCAGACTGAGTCCTAGCCCTCTCACAGAATTATTATAACCACCTGTAACACATCCCCATTCTGTTACATGGCTTTACACAGCCCCAGGGAGATGAACTGGGGTCCTCTCCAAAGGTAGAAGTAATAACTGTAACACCTGTATGTGTGGGATGGAACAGACCAAGCAGCATAAAGGAAGGCAGAATTTACAGTTCATCTCTAAAGTCAGTTGGAGTACAGAGTCATCCAGTAAAAGCCATCATATTATAAAACACCTGCATATTTGTTGACATATTTGTAATTGTATTCACAACTCTTGCTTCATAGGCCTTGCTGTTCTAGGTGTACAAGTGCACATTTTTACCTTTGCTTATTTATCTTTTGTGCTAAGATTATCCATAGTGAACTATTTAACACTAGTAGTGACACTATTTGATTTCAAGCGCCTTTCATCACAGAAGGAGCAAAGGAAATTAAGAATATTCAAATAAAAAGGAAGATATAAGTTCATATCACACACAGATAAAAAAGCAGCTTGTAATCCTATGACAGATATACAAGTTTTATTTGCAAAGTAGTCTGTGACCAGATCAATGCTGCAGGCCTGCACTGACACGGACCCTCTTTTAACAAGCAGTGCGTTTATTATCACTTCTTTACAAAAAAAACCAATTATGTAGCATATAAAGTATACTCTCTTACTCGCTCTCCCACATACTAATATATGCTTAGCTAAAAAAATACAGCTAAATGTGCACATGCATCAAATTGCTGTAACGATATTCCAGTCTGAGAAAGGTAGATACAGCATGAAAAAGAAAAATCCCAAGGGAAAACTAGGTTCTCTTCACCTCTGTTTTTTGCTCCTGGACAATCCAGATAATTGTCAGGTAACAACTCCCAGAAGCAGGCAAAGGAAGAAAAAACGCTGCAGAAGTCTCCGTTCATACCTGCTCTGATGAAACACAACGCATTTCCTTTTTCTGTCAGTTGTAACAATACAACTAAAAACCGCAAAGGTAATTACCTTCAGGGTCGTGCCTTGACCACACGAAACCTGTTTACAGAAATGCAGGACAATAAAAGTCAAAAATGACTGCAATCAATGTTTAGTAGGTGAAGACAATCTACAACACACTGCAGTGCCAAAGACAGCTTTGCTACACCTTTCTTTTTACACATGTGCTTTAAACGATCCGTTTTTAGGGTGCAGTTGCAGTTTGCTTTGGCAACTTCTGTGAAGAAGGCAGGGTGCGCAGCTGCACATAGAACTAGAAGGAAAAATTTGTAAGAGCTTAAACATCTCTTAGTGAAAAATCCTGTCTGACCTCAATCTAGTATCAAACAAGAAAAGCCTCCGCTATGCCTCTCAGCAGCTGACGCAACTTCTGGTGAAGAAGTCCGACCTTACTGCCTGTAGCTCCAGGGCAGCCCAGCATTTCTGCTCCCCTGGGTCCCAGAGTCTTGGAAGGAGCCATCCAGAGCAGCCCCCGAGCAGTCTGCTGGGCAGCTGCCCAAGGGAGCCGGGAGGAACCCCAGCAGCCCCCCGCTCTGCTCTGCTGCCTGCCGGGAGAAGCCAGGGCTTCCAGGGTCCTTAACCTTGCAACAGCCAACCCCGTGGAATACTCCAGGCTCTCTGGAAGACTATCTCAACAGCAAGGTTGGGTGCTCAGGGAAACTAAATCGAGTTTTCAAAAAAAATCACTAATGCTTTTCAGTGCCTTCCTCATCCCTGCCTGAAATGTCTTTATCTTACAATAATGTATCCTGCGTGGAGATGAAATGCGGGACTCTTGAATGTAATTTAGTAATAATAAACTGGGCAACACATGAGTTCTAAGGCATTCTGCCTTCAATTCTTTTGGTCGCTCTTTCAATGCCATGGACAGATTTCTACAGGAAAGGCACTAACCCAAGTTTGCTGGAATTGTGTTGCACGCATGCTTGGAATACAGTCTGGCCGATACAAAGAAATTTGCAGCATTTCCTATCAAGATATTCACGTCAGAGATCATCACAGAACTCCAGAAATCCAGGTCACAGGGAGGTTATTTTTCTGAAAGGGATAAAACATTAGGATTCAAAAGAAAAAAAAAAGCATCTTACAAATTTAAGAACAAGGTTGTGACCAGTGGCTAGCGAAAAATCTACAAAACGTCTGTGAATAGAATAATTATTACTGGTTTCCAAGATAAAAGCTAGCACCTTTGACTGAAGAGTAACAACTAACTTGAGTTAGCAGAAACCTTGATTGAAACCATTATGTTTCACTCACTCTCTGTGGTTGATCATGCCTAGGGAGACTTCCTTCATTATATAAAGCGTGTAGGAGATAAATGGAACAAAAATCTCTAGGATAGTTAGGTCAGACAACATACACCACAGTGACACATTTTCCTCTATGAAGCCAGAAATTTCCAGTCCTCAGACGTGACAGATGTGTCAAGTTTACTTTTCAGGGAGAAAAAAAAAAGGTGCTGTTATAGTTCTGGCTAACCTCTATAGAAACCCTCAATTCACAGAACAAGTGTGGAATCTTGCCTGGGAAAAGCTGATCTCCTGCTTCATGCCTTGAAGCTACTACATGCCTTAAGTACCCTGACAAGATTTTGAATCAGACAATAAGGATGAAAGGGAGGACGAGAGCCTGTTGGGGCGCTGGGAGGGAAGCGGAGGGATGAGAACAGCAGATGGTAACATTTGTTACATTTCACTTTTACAGTCCAAATAAGTCAAACCCAAAGCAACTATGCTGCTCCAACATAATTAAGCGCTTCACTAATGTGAAAAACCTTTCTTTATGAGACGCAGCAGAGTACAGAATAAGGTTGCCTCTGAACGGCCACTCCAAAAAAACACCCTAATCAAAGACATTTGCCAGCCTTATCAAATACAGATGCACAAAGTTAGGGGCTGCAGAGCATCTCTGTTAGCAACAAAAATTGGCAGTCTTGGGTAGATTCAAGTACCTTAAAACAGAATTCAACTCTTCATCATACAAAATCCCAAATAGATTTGGAGGTTCTTCAAAGTCCAAACACATACAATAATGCTGAACAGATGTCTGTCTTCAGCATACTTTTAACTCAAATTCAAGTATTTAATAAACTAATCCAGACTAGTACTCTCTAGTACATGAGAAATGAGTATGAAGTACTGACCTTAGTGGTGGAGGGGGAAATGCAAAAGTTGAAGAGGATCCAGCTGCATTTTACCCACAAAGAAATGCCCAGCTTCCACAGCTGACTGTTATGATCTTGAGAACGTTTTGTTTTGTAGAATCACAAGCATGTCCCAAAAACCTAGAAAGCACTGCACTTACCTCCATACCAAGAAAAAACTCTCTTTTATTTGGAAAAGAAAACAATAAACTCCATTTTCTAAAACACATGATGGGCAAGACTTCATTCTATGTTATCTGTGAAGAATTAAGAACGGCTACCCAGAGCACAAAATATAACTCAAAAGTAATGGGCTCTGTGATAAATTAAGACGTTCCTTTCATAGATTATAGTGCATTCCTGTCACATTAAGGCATTCTGGGCTACAAAGCCAACCTAGAGATTGATTAGGCTATTTTTTCAATAATTGAAGGGATTATATGCCAACATTTATATTCCAAACAGTTTTCTTAGGCCTTATTGAGAATATTTTTCTGAATGTTAAAATGAAATAAATTCAGATTTATGATTAAGCACTGCTTTGCTGAGCAAGTTAAACTTTGGAGCAATGCTACAAAGCAAGAGGAACAGTATATGCAACCAGCTTGTGTATTTGGAAAAAAGTAAAAGTTACACCACTATAAATGGTAAAAAGTAAATGGATTTTAAAAAATACTTTTATTTTTTTAATATTATTCGAAGACATTTTTAGAAACCCAGATAAATCTTTTTATTTTTCAAACATTAATGACAGAGACGTGCAATGACCGCAGTGATTTTTTTCATGACCTCTAAAATCCCAGCAACTACTCAAGACTTATTTACTAAAATGGGACCAAGGATGTTTTCTGCGCAAAATAAGGCGTGACTGAGCATGCAACCAGGAACCTACGTGTTTTAACTTGGTTGCAGGTCCCTATCTTCCCACAGCTTAAGATCTCTTAATCAGACCACCAATAAAATCCTGTGAAGATGAGGTTCTTGTCTGTATCAGTCTGATTTCGTAAAACAACTGCAGAGGTAAACAACACGACTGGCTCTTCTTCCTACCTCCCCCATTTAATAAAGGTTTGCAGAAAATTAATAAAAAAGCAAATCAAACCAAAAATCCCCAAACCATGACATTCTCCCCCAATAGCACTGGACAGGTAGACTCAATCAGCGATCAGCAACAGAAATCTTTCCTGACTTCTTCTGAATTGCACAGCTGCATCTTTACTACCTTACTACCTTAGGCGGGTTTGCCTTGGCAAGAGATGGGTAGCACCCATCTGCCCTAGCCTTTACATGGGGAAGATGGGAGTCCCAGGTGAGAGCCTGGACACATGCCATCATCCAAGGTACCCTCAAGCCACCAATGAGGTGGCAATGGCAGAGACCATCCTCAAAAGGTAATGTTCCTATCCCTGGGGGAGGGTTTCCTTGCTCAGATACCAGGCCAAAACTGCTACCAGGCCACCTGGTAGCAGAAAAGCCTGAATGTTCAAAAACTTTGAATCCCTCTACCTCCCAGCGCTATTTTATTTATATATAATCCATCTTGTGTACTTACTCAGCCGTTGCAATAAATCACTGGTTCTTATAAAATGCTATACTGATATTTTTTATTATAATTATTATACTCCCCCAAGATAGATTAGCTCAATCTTAGATGTGATTGAAAAACATCACATTATATAAAACTAACCAGAGATTTGTTTGCTTTTCAGCCCACTTCCTAACATCCACTAAGAAATTCAGCTGCCTGACCTTTGCTGCCCAAGTTCCCTAAACGAATACTTGGGAGAGGCAAATAAACAACATAAAACAGTAAAGCTAAAGAGATTACCAATTTCTCTCTTATTTCCTGCTGCTCATTGCCAGACTATGTTTCTGCCCCAAAGTGCAGGCTTCATTATTAAAGATGGACAGAATACAAGTATATTCAGCGGAGGCCGGCTGTTCAGGAAATAGCTATAATTTGGTAAATAGCATAATAAACACTTGAGCATCTTTGATGCAATGGGTAATGAGCCAGTGCAGTCATAAGTATGTTCATAACAATGTTAAGATTACATTGTATTTCACATTATATATCTACATACGCTCATGTGGAGATGTCCATATAATATTTCAACTATTATATTAATTTCCCTCCTGGCATAAATTTATTGCTTTTTCCTCTGTACTCAACTAGTCACTTGTAAAAGAAAGCAACATTTTACTTTCATTCTCTGCTCTTTCTCTTCCGTTTTACTTCTAGTATACCTACATAAACCATCAGAAGCTTTTGTTCATCATGGCAACCGAATGCATTACGCTCTGAAGCACCAGAGATCCTGGAACTAAATGCAATCTCACAGCAAGTCATCAGCATGTCTGTAGCCCATGCAGTGGCAGGCGATTTAACTCCCCAGTCTGTTCTCCTTGCCACCATGGAGAATAATGACAAACCATAACGTAGCCCATTCATCTAACAGCTGAGAGGATAATGAATTACACAGATAATTCAGCCACTCATTATTAAAAGATTACAACATTAAAAATGAAGGTATTTTTTTTAAAGGCAAATGATCATGTTTTCATATAATGTGAGTGAAACAGTATACAGTATTATTGATTCCCAGCTATATTGTAAGGGCCAGCTTGTAACAAAGCCCTCAAATTGAATTAAAGTTAGCCTTCTTAAAAAAAATTAAAGTTGCTATTATTAAAGTTAGCTATTAAAGTTGAGTTCTCTAGCCTGAAACTCAATCCCAGTTTATACTGTTTTACTCCAAATGCTGAAAATATTCTGAAAAATGCTGAAAGTATTCTTTAACAGGAGTCTCTAGAATTTCTTGCTATTTTTCTCTGACAGCATTACCCATTTTTAATGAAACTGCAAATGCCCATTGTCAATTTTGCTCAATACCATTCTTAGTCAGGATTTAAACAAAAAACCCCAGGAACACCCCTGGCCCAAACCAGTCTACATTGCATGGTGCAAACTACAAAAAACATGTAGCTGGAACAAAGTGTCTACATTACGTGCTGGGCTTTTAAGTCTATGCAGCCTACGGTTCCAAGTGAAGTATCAGTGGTTTAATTTCAGAACAAACCTGTTAAACTTTAGTACTAAAAAAAAAAATCTTTATCAAACAAGAATCAAGCCAGCCCTTCTGTCCAAGGGATCTGGTTACCCATAGATTTTTCAGGTTAATTCAGTGACAGATGAAATATGGACATAACTGAAACTGCTCCGTATGTACTACGAGTAAATGCACGTTTCCACAGGAGACTACTCAATCATTACATGCAGGACACAGCATCATCTAATATAAAGAGACTTTTTAATATAGAACATCTGCAACCTTTCTATCAGCTTCATCTAAATGTCTACCCGGGGTCAATTAAAAAATACCTCAAAAGTTTGATTCATAACCTTTTCACTTTCCCAAATACATTTCTGCTGTTTGCAGGGTAGGAATTGGGAGGTAGGGAGAAGTGGGAGGAGAGGGGAAGGTCTACAAGAAAAATTAGGTTGTCAGAAAACGTCAATAGTCACAACAAATCTTCTGTAAATGATTTTTGAAAGTCTGTTTCACTTTATGTGTAGCTGAACAATAACAAGCATAATGCCAACTTTCATTTTGGAAACAAGCTGAGAAGGGCATCCGTACGTGGACACAAATCGTAACCGGTTAAGACAAAGGGGAGTCCTGCAGCAGGACTTCTATGGGGCAGACAGTGGAGAAAGTACTTTTTTGGCTGGCATGGGCTGGGGAAATCTGGAAAGATATTACTAGAGGCCTCAAAGGAGGTGAATGAAAAGTGATTATTTTATCTCTAACTGTATGTGTTTTGTTCATTCATTCACATTATATGGTAGACTCCTTTGTAATGACTGGGAGTGGCTACTGAAGGGTGGCTGCACTTCTTTTGCTGTCCCTTACCCAACAGGACGAGGAACTGTCTCTACTTTGAACACAGGGCAGGGGCCAGTCTGATACAGAGAGGACAGCACTACTGGGGAAGCTCTTAAATTACTATTCTTCTCTTTAAAGGAAGAAAACACATGGTGTCAGCTCCATTTTTAACAAAGTAAGAGGCACAAAGGAGGGCAATGGTATGCCTTGTTTTTCACATTTAGTATTCCCTCTCCACTCCTGGAGAGTTGCCATTGTTCTTTATTACTCATTTTCATCCTATAACCTTTCAGCTGAGTGGTTTTCTTATGAGTCTTTCTATTAGCCCATGATATTTGGTTTTACTTTGAGCAGGCTTCTTACTTTCCTCAGAACACTTTCAGTGCCACACTAAATCCTACCAGATCCTCCTGAGCTGCAGCAGAGACTTGACTGGCCATCACCATCTGTTCCTCACAGCCATGAGTCAGTGCCTTGTTAGAAGTTTATTATTACTACTATATACATTTTTGGATCACGAGTTGATTTCACTTAAAAGTTCTTTTTAGCTCTCCTCCATGTGCTAGTAATGTCACAAGCCAGATTTTTAGAATTAATAGCAGAAATGACTTTACAAAAGAGGGTACATTTTTCAGTCACATCATGCATGCTTTTTTACGATGTTAAATCTTGAGTTCAGTAATCACTATGGTCCTTTTCCTGAAGTACTATAAAAGACTGTTTCTCTTTTCTAGGATGGTAGATTTTACTAAGCAAGCAGAGAGTAGCAGTTACGAGTTTCTTGTTTGGTAAGCAGTTTTTCTTTGTTTTTCAGTAATGTCACAAATACATTTTTTAAATTGTCAAGTTTTCTTCTATTTTCACAATAAGCTATTAGGGATTTTAAACAAACTGACTCTTCAGATTAATACCCGTCTTAGTCGTTATTAAAAGGCTCTAAAAATGAAAAGTGAGAATAAAAATAAATATTTTAAAGTGATCCAACCTTTTTCTTTTCCAGAATTATCCCATGAGGAATATTTGAGTTAACTGTTGTCTCAACCCAGGCAAGAAAATCTAAAATTTTATGAAAATCTAAAAATTCTCAGGGACAAAAAGGCTGTTTCCTCCCTTACCCAACAGTGACTGGTACATGGCAGAAGTAGTACTTCACAGATCTGCTTCCTCTGGGAATTCAGCCCTATATTATTAAGGAAATAAAATGAGTTTTTCCCACTTTTTACTCCTTTTAGCCCTGAGCAACCAATAAAGCTAACAGACAAAAACCTGAATTTTATTCTTTTTCATGAATTACAAGGCTAAATTCTGTCTGGAATTATTCCTGTGAAACACAAGTCAGAAGAATGGGATTGTAAAGATGTAGCTAAAGCAAAAATTTGGTCTCAGAAATCTTTGTATACCAGGGAGAATAAATGAGCAGCAGAAATTTCTTTAAGTTTGGACTGCAATTTTCAGGATTACCAGTTAAAAAAATATTGGAGGGGGCAGCACGGGGAATAATCCGATACATGGGTTACTGAAAGAAACATAGAACCTCAATATACCATTTCTAGTTCCACTGTTCAGGGAAGAAGTGGACCTTATAAGCTCTCAGTTTCAAGCTAGGATCTCCCCAGCAAGTCTGAAAAAAACATTCATCACTCCGAAGTCTACACAGAACTGGGACTACAGTTAATTCACCTACATCCTTACAACCCAAAGGAAAAAAGCATTAGTCACAACTTTATACCAGCTCACTTCAATCTCACAGCTCTATGTACTCAGGAACACTCTGTGGGTCTCATCCAGTACAAGATCTCCATGAAGTTCAGCAAGCTTTGAATCAGGCCTGGAAAATTTTGCCACAAAGCCACTACATGTTTGTATTTCTGTGGTTTAAGACCAATCCATATCTCTTTGAAACATCTGCTATTTTTTAGTTCATCCTGACAGGCTCCAGGATGCTCTCCACTATTTTGAAATAACTGTTGGTTATTATTCCCCAAACCATTCCTTCCGATCACTCTGCTCTGCCTCAGTTGGTATTTCTATTTCATTTTCTGCAATCATGTCTGATCACTTGTGCAGCTGATCCCTATTCCTTCCACTTTTGCCATGAAACAATAAACATTATTACTGTCAACCTCTTCACTAGTCATGCAAATTTAGTCTGAGCTTCTGGAATTTTTCTCTTGTCATTTAAATGCACAAATGTTAGCTGTGCTTCAAAAGAATAAGGTTATAAAACCTGCTTGCGATATACAGTGCTCTTCCAGCTTGCTTTGTTCCGCATTTCAGAACTGCTACAGTATATTGACTTTAATAAAGTTTTGTTTTTCAAGAGATCAAGTTATTACAAGTCCAAGTTCCAAAATGGACAGATACCAAACTGAAACCGCCATATTAAAGGTCTGTAACGATCCTTCTCTGCTCAGCCAAATGGATTGTCATCTGTGGTGATTCAATGCAACTTGTCTGTGCCATTCAATACAATTGATCACAAGATGCTTTTATAGAGCATTTGGTTATCCTTGAAATTTGGTATCCAGGGGTCCTGGAAAAAGCCCACAGCTTGAGCTGTTCTTCAGTAAATACCTTTCTCTATAGCTGATAGTAAAATCGTTCTTTTCCTTATCTTGCTGCTAAAATTCCCTGTGCGCATTCAGAGAGATTCTGTTTAAGCCTCAGTCTCATTCTTGATAGCAACGTCCACTTGGTGATTTTAACTGAATCTCATGGCTTCAATTATCTGTATGCAGACACTGCATCAGTTTAAGTTGCTTTGTAGTTGGGTTTTTTTTTTTTCCTTTTCCCTGATGTTTTATTTTGGCCTCTCTCTCTCCTGTTTGGTCAGCCTTTGAAACTGGGTTCTTCAGAAGGCTACCAACCACAACTTGGGTTTATTTTTTTTAATTGCTTTTATAAAGCTCATTTTAAGTCAATATTTACAAACAGAGCAAAAACTTCATACTTCAGTGCTTCATTTACAATCATCTGCTTTTACCTTACAAATTAGCATGACATTTTATGCAACCAATTTTGTATTTTTCCTCCTCCTCTGATCACTGTTGTATATGAAATCTCCTCTGATTTGTATTACAGATTTCTGTATCAACTTTTATATTTGTAGGCTTGCTTTAGGTCTGTATCTGCCTTGCATAGTGGTTATTAAACAGAAACCTAGATGTTCAACACAATTTTCCATTTAACTTTGTGGCAACTTAAGGATGGAGGCTGGTCTAAACACTGGTGGACAACATAAAACGTCAGCCCCCTCAGACACAGATATCTCTATACAGAAGAGAGTGGTCCCAGTTTCAGTCTGACTGGCATTTTCTAAAAACAACCATAAGACGCCTCACAAATAAATCTGCTTGAGTTAATGACAGTCCAAATTCACAAAGCTGTCATCTACCTGGAACAGCTACACTAGAACCTTCTATTGAGCCTTAATGATTGTGCGAAGACATTACAATATTACTGCAATAAATATGGTACCAAAGCCAACAGAAACCACTGCTATCACAGGCAAGCAGCCTCATGAGGGTGACTTAACCTTTGACCAGTAAATTTGATCTATTATAGGTTATTTGTGTCCCAAGGTACTCAGTGAATGGCTGGTGTACACAAAATAAACAAATACTGAGAAAGACAATAAACTGACAGCCAAGATCAACAAATGGTCTTGGTATCCCTTGAAGCCATTAATACAATACTCTGTTAAACATACTTTTCTCCAGACGTGGGCTGTTTCAACACATTTGAGTGCCTCTGTGTCCTTGAGTAGATGAGTGAGATATATAGCGATGTGATGAGACTATTCTACTGTAAAGAAGCTTCTTTTGGCTTATGTAGTCCTTAAGCACCTCCTTGTTCCCCTCCCCTAGAGTATTTATAGTATTCAAACATGTAAATCCACCACCTCCTCTCCTAACCTTTTGCTGTTCTCATTATAGAGACAGAAATAGCCTGTCAAAGAAAGATACCCAGCCTTTACTTGATGTTCTGGAAATTAATTATACAATACTTTAAAAGATGTATGTGCTAATCCACCAGTTCCATAAAAATACAAGAATACAGGTAACAGCTTAAAATAGCAAAGGTAGAAAAATACGGGTTTCCATGTGTGATGCATGAATTATACACACACACACAATCTATACACGTAATCAACACACTTCTCAGAAGAGTTACCTATGTATTTTAATTTTAGCTCCACTGTAGCCTTTTACCATGGTGTGAATGCATTGTTTTAATAAAGATCTAGACCAAAGACGACAGAAGAGTACATAATACAGCTGTCATTTATTGCTTTGCTCTACTGGATTGAGGCCTTAAGAAGTTTTTAAACTGCTGAGGTAAATCTTAACTATTTAGTTATTCTGAACCTCAATCTTCACTCTTTTTTCTTCTACTCCAGGATTGCTGGTTACTACCTTTTTTTTTTTTTTTTTTTAAATCTTCCCCAGTGAAAGATCATTTTGTCTGTGCTCTGCTTTCAATTGCACACAAGCGCACACAATAAACAGCAGTTTATGGTATAATGTAAGTTTTCTGCAGTGGGTCTAGGGCCAGTAGTGATCTTTCTTCCCACTATGACGTGAACCTCACCTTTCAATTTCTCTAAACTCTAGCCTAAAACCAAAAAAGATTAAACTCATTCTCTCCAACCTGAATACCCCCACAAAATAGAGGAAGCTGGTATTTAAGCCAGAATAAATGTTAAGGACTAACTAAATAAATATACTCCATTGGAACATATTCGTTAGCATACTTTAGACTGCCTAAAACTTGGTGTGCTTCTAATGAGACTGCTAGAGCACATACTTCGTATGACCGTGGCTTCCTTCCTCCCCTCCAAGCACGCAGAAACATGTAAGTCTTTGTAAAACACTGAAGAATCTCTACAACACAGATTTTTAACAGTAATTTCCATGCAGGAGCAGCAATAAAACCAAATCCACTTTATTATCGCACCGGGGACTAAAGCCAGTTAACCACTCAGAGTTAGCAAGCTCGCATGCCAAATCAGTTTTCACCACTCACTGGGTGCAACAGACTTCACAGGCAAATCAACAAATCATGCAGTTTACAGACAACCAGCACCACAGGATTTACAGGTCTCATCCGGGTCTTATAGAACATCATCAGCATTCATACTACAAATATGTAAATACAACTTCCACTTTGTTTGCTAATTTCAGTAATTACATCTCACATGTAGGAACAAAGCAGCTAATGCTACTGCTATGGGCAGAGAGAATTCAAAGCAGATCTATACCTAGGAATTTCTCTACGTATCTTCCCAAACCATTTCAGCCCAGAGGTCTGCCTGAGCCTCCCTACCGCACCCTCCATTGCTGCAGATGACTGATGGTTTGGGAAGCAACAAATGACAACCAAGCTAAAATAGCCTAAATAGGAATTTATTAAGAAAAAGGTGGGACAGAGGTCTTCAGAGATGAAGAGATACATCAACCCACTGCAGCACTTACATCCATGACAATTTGCCTTTTTAAAGGAAAGAAAAATTTGCTAATTTCTTTTTGAGTAAATTAGATTATGTCACTCAACTCTCTGGTGTGGGTGTATATATATGTATAGTCATAGTAAAAGTGATCTGCAACTGTGTAACAGAAATTTTTTCTCTAGAGCACTGCATTTTTGGTTTTGTGAAATCTTCACATTTTGACAAAACATTTCTATTAAGAATTGTGTTTTACAGTGCAGACTGCATCAAAACAAACAGACAAAAATCAATAATTTAACAACATATATTGGTGAAAAGACTAAATGAATGAAAGTGACCTTCCTTGACAGTCCTTCCCCACTTTAGGTTAGGGAGGCTGAACGATTCAAGAGCATCTGCATGGAAACAAGGACTTCCAAATGCAGGAGAGGATATGGAAAGCATATTGGGGGGGCGGGGGGAAGGAAAGCTAACTTATTTGAATTGTTTATTTCCTCAATCTAATTTTAATTAAAACCAGAACATTAGGAAGTCTGTTATACTAAGCTACTGTAATACAGATTTCCACATTAGAGGATAAAAAGCTAAACAAAAAGATGACAGAGGTAGAACGAACAGTGCCCAACTCATTACTCAGTTGGGTTCTTTGGCTAGAAGGAAAATAGCAGACAACAGTGGTGGCCTTGTATCACCAGAAAATAGCTTTACAATTCTATTTACACATTATTACCAACCAACCTGATAACCTGGGGTTAGTGTGAGGCCAGGTATTCACTACTTGCAAAAAAGTGACAATGAATGGCACAGGCATGCAGTTCATTACTTCAAACTTAATGCTGAAGTTAAATGCTGAAGAACTACAGCAGATACTTAGTGGCCTGTGTATCTTGTACTACACATACACACAGAGACAGATAATTTTTCACCTTCTGAGTCAACCTTTAAGACTTGAATATTTTTTTTTTTAATTCCTAAACTAGTGGTGACACGTATCTCAGAGTTTATATAATGTATATACACACACAGAGGGTGATAGTTTTTTTTCATGCCACAATTTGGCTAATATTTTATATTTGCCCAGGTTCCCTTTTATTCCTTCTTTACTGCTTCTCCTCAACAATTAAAAAAAAAAAAGGACAGAAGTGGGAAGTTGCACGAACAGAAAGGGAAAAGGGAGAAGACATCTTCATTTTCACCACTAGTAATTATTCAAAGACTTCTAAAGAGTAAGATCAAATTATCTCAAATGCCCCAGGTCCAAGCCAAGACCCCAGAGATGTCATTTCTACTGAGCAAAGGAAGCAAGCAGGGAAAGGTTCTTTGAATGTAAATATTTCTGTGAGGGGAGCACTCAATAGCATAATGAACTTCTATGCTAAACATCATGCAGCATCATGACCAGGGAGAAATCAGAGCAGTTGCTCCTCATGACAAGGTGCAAAGTAGAAGAAACACACACACAAATTAACAAACTTTGCTAGGCTTATTAGTCAAAGCTCTGCATAGGCTGGGTGACAGTTAGGACACGACAGAGCCTGGGGTACAGAGTGGGGTAGAGGGAGGAGGAGAAAGTAACAAGGGAAGAAACCTGGTGACAAAACAAGCATCACCAGAGGATGGAGGGCTGGAGGTGATAAGAAGATGGAGTTAACACTGCAGCTGGAACAAGCAGGAGCTGCTGGGTAAGGATCAATCCTGCACCATTGCATTCACATCCTAACAGATTCCACACAAATGAGGAGAGGTGGAGGTGAATGCGACACAGCCAAATGTGGTGCAGAGCAGGAAGCTGTAAAGAGCTTTTCTTACTACTGGTGGAGAGAGACAGAAAGCAAAACCTGGAATGGAAAGGATATAAAGCTGTACTTCATCACTCATTTAGTCCTGCCAATGTTCATACACATCATGGAAGTTCTGCAGCAGAGGCAAATCTTAGGGAAGTTGAAGGGCTGTACAAAATACTTTCTGCCCAGACACGCTGCAACACGTTGCAGCAGAAAGCATGCTGCTGAGACAAGCTGGCTGGTAAAGCGTTCATGGTTGCTCAAAGCAGGATGTTACCACACTGGTCTGTCAATGCAAGACCAAACCGGGAAGGACACAAAGTTGGTCGTGTTCTGACTACTCTCTTCTGCATCTGTCAGCACAACAATCTAGAATGCGATCCACAACAGAGACTGACATAATGTGGAAGCAACACGGAGTCCAAGCAGAAAGGGAAGAAGCTTCTTTGGTACGGTCAGGTCTTCAGCTTTTGTGTAAGAAGAGAGCAAATTTTAGACACTGCCCCACTGAGTTGGTTTAAGGTTCACTGAAAGATGACGTCCCATGTAGGGGCCTTTGTGAAAGGGGAAGTTGCTGCTAGTTTCCATGATGACAGAGTAAGGACATAAAGAGGAACAATTTGCAGAGAAAAAATGAGTTTGCCCATGTTAAATTTGAAATGACAAATCAATTTTTTCTAGCAAGAAGGCATAAAATCAGAGTAAAAGATAGAAGGTCAACTATAATTCTGAGGCACTTCTGCAAGCAATGTAATTTCTGAAAATAATTTTCAGAAAAAATGCATTTTCTGAATGTACGAGTATCTGTAGCTAAGGAGGTAGTAAGGAGAGGAGGAGGAAGGCCCCGGCTTGGCACCTCAGGCACTAGCAGTAGCAAGAAGGGGTAAAGGTGAGCAACCCAGTGTTCTGTCAAACAGTTCTCAGTAATAGCGCACCAGCAGAAGGTTGAGCTTGCAAACTGGGCTAGGCTTCCTTCGTATTTTTTTTCCAAAGAGAGAACAGAGTAAAGTTCACTAACAGTGGATGGAAAGATACATAATAACGAGACAAGGTTACAAAGAGAACGGAGAGATGCTATGTGGAACTAAGACAGTGGGCAAGAGGAGATTAACAAATGAGAAAAATAGGAATCACTGGAAAAAAGTAAAAGGAAAGACAGTAAGAATTCCTCAGAGAAGGAAGAATCCTAGAGATTACAGGAAGATTAGTTTGAGAAAATTCACACAAAAGCTTACTAGTTTTCATTTTCTTAAAAATAAAACTATTTGTCTGCTATACTTTTACAGGATTATCCAGACTAGTTTTTTTTAATGTATTTACTTTTGAACATATTTCTCTAACAATGATCGTATGAGGCAGGGAAATGCTGTTATTTTTTTATAAGCACAGAGGATAACCTTTGTATAAGGATAACTGTAGCTCAGAGCAGCTAAGTGAGTTAACAAGTGTCACCCAAGAAATCAGTAGCAGAGCAGGCACTTGAAACAAAGCCCTCTCAGACTATTTTCCTATCTCCTAAACCATCTCTTGTCCACTTACTTTCAGAAATCCTGTGTGGAAAAGAGGGAAGAAAGAGACAGAGTGGTTCAAAGGGGTCATTTTTTTCTGAAGCTAGCATACTTCATATGCTCTTAAATTGTGACTACCCCAAAAGGAGCTTTGTTCCTTTTATATGTCAGCAAAACAAAAGGTCAGCCTATTGAAATATTGGTCAGGTCTGACTTTCTTCTATTAATAACAAGTACAGACACATTTTTTAAAGTAATAGTTAAATAAATGGCTACATGTCTGCAATCATTTCAACTTAAAATGTCAACTGGATTTGAGATGCCATGTGCATTTAATCAATGACTCTGCATTATAATATAAATATTACTTCGGTTTGACTGCTTTGTCTGGCATAAATCATAATTCGGTGAGATGAGTACATTTCATTTTCTCTACAGATGGCTGTTAATGGCAATACCTATTAAACTGGCACCTGCCAGCACTTTGTAGTTAAGGAATCTGTCAGGAACCCCTTTCTGTGTAATTTTTCTGATAATTGTTGTCTCTCTTCCCAGCCCCCCCATTTACCAAGTTCATGTTACAAGAACTACTGAAACAGAAAATCAGCAAAACTGCTGTTTTTTTTCTGTCTTGTGGTAGAACTCATACTCTGCACTGTATCCCTAAGCAAAATATGTACTTACTGGTTAAAATGCAGCTCAGGAAACTTTAATTCAAATTCTTGTGGGCATGACTTTAAACCCTCAAGTATCTTTGACCATAATGCATCTGTACCACAGACAGAAATATCCAATGTACCATAACTTCTATGGAAAATCTGGAATTCAAGTTTTATCCTCAGATAAGAGATGGACTTTAGAACAAGTAACAGTCAAGTATAGCAAATGAAGGATAAACACAATGCCAGGGTGTTTAGTATTCATCAAGAATACACTTTGCTTTCTAGGACTTTTTTTTTGCAGAAGGCATTTCTTGGGAGAGAGGAGACAGACACTTAGAAGAAATATGTGACCTCCAGAAAAGACCTGGTTTTATTTCCAACAGGACTGGAGTTCACTGGTTTTTTAGCAGGTGTGGCATGCACAGAGGTCAGTATCAAACAGGCAAGCATACATTTAAATAGACACGTCACAGAATTTAGTGCACAAAGTTAATCCTTAGAGACAAAGCATGCTGCCTTTTTTTTTTTGCTTAGTAATGGCTTGAATAATGATATTTCAACTTGAAGTGAACATGCAACTATTTCACAAAAAGCATGCTCTTTCCAAACAGTTTGTATTTCCAGTCCTTTTAAATAGTCAGAGGGAACTTTCTGCTCTGATCTGTTAAGTAAATATAAATCTTGTCATCCAAGTTCAGTAATGAGTATAAGGGGTCTACTTCACTGCACTTGCATACATCTAACGTTAATGAGATTTATGCATGCATATTAAGAGGAGAACAGATGCTTAATTAAACAAATAAGCCTTTAGTAGGCAGTCCACATGATCATTTTTAGTACAAAACCCCCTTATTTTCTCTGGTTTAGTCGGAGTATGAATGCAGACGAGAAATCAATACAGTGGAGCAAAAGATAAAGTGACACACACAAATTGAGGTGTTCGTATTTTTTTAGTTAAAAATACTTCACAAATTCAAGATACATTAAATTGATTAGGTATATGCTCTCCCTCATGCTCTTGTGCTCTTTAAAGGAAGGAAACAGGAGTTTTATTTACCAATTTACCTATTTGAAAAGTGGGAATTTTATTAGGCAAAAGGAAATCAAGGCCACTAAATAACTCATCTGCCTCATTAACTGATGCTGTCTACCAAATACACAGGCATGATCCATCTCAGATAATTTTGATATTGAAGAAAAAAAAATTCTAAAATAACTTTAGCCTAATTAAATCATAACGTAATCTAGTCTTGTGGTTTTCTTTTAGTCTATCCACGTCCTTACTGATATCCAGCATCATATGTATATACATACAAATACATTAAAAAGTTATTACACTGCCTCTCTCCAGCAAATCACATCTCTATTATTTGCCCTTTCTTCATTATATTGCTAACTTTTCTGTTACAACACCCAACTTCTCAGAGCAATACAGAGCAGAAAAAAAATCTCTCCATAAACTATCATAGTGCTATACTTAATGGAAGTCAATATCTGTATATTATGCCGTCTACTCTGCAATACCATTACAGGCTCAACAGTGCTGGTTGTAAAAAGTATCATTCTGAGCACAAAGCCTATAATAGTAATAATGAAAAAAGGGTCATTTCTGTCTTCCAACTAGAATGAAAAATTAAAATCACTAAGGCACTTAGCTCAAAGGAAAATTGGCAAATTAAGGGGACAAAAAATAAAATATTCATGGCTCACATTGTGAAATGGAAGGTAAATAATTTAAGATGAACTGTTATGTGGGAAAGTGCACTATTTCTGAAGAGGAAAAAGCAAATGTAACTAACATGCAGATATATATTCCTGCTTCCTGCACTTGCAGTTCCATGTATACATGCACAAATGTGCAAGTCATGGTTGGTGTGCAATATTTTTGAGACATTTTCTCACCTATACTAATTTTGAAAATATTTGCTAGTAAACTAGTGAACTTAAGTTGACAAGAGTTGCCTTATCTGAAGAAGGTTCGTTGTCTTTTTTTCCTGAATCCAGCCTAGAAATAAAGACTGAATGAGAGGGTGTTCTTCCACTGCACTCCAGTTCAGCAAAACTCTTTACTCTGAGTCACCAATCACATACTTGCTCTTAGATTTTTATACCACAAAGAAATTATGACTTCAGCCTACTGGTCTCTGCCTAGGGGAGCTACCTATTAAAATGCCATTGGCGTGGCTGCAGTCCATTAGCTAACTTGCCTTCATACACATAAAGCTGAAAGGGCTGCCCAGAATTTTTACGATCACTATCTGGAAAAGGTAGTGATAGCACCATAGAATTATGTTTATTATACACCAGGACTGTAACAAATGCTATGGGATTAGGATACAGAGCAGCACTGCACAGCAGAGGTCACATTTCCCTGGTGATTTAAGGGTCCAGCCTTTCTCCAACTTAATTTAGAAACGAATATAAAGCCTACCTTTGTTAGAAAAGAGTATTTCGACAGTATTTTGAAGCATGGCAATTAAGTAACTATAGATCATGTATTTAAAATCTAGAGTTCATCACCTAGCAAACGGAGGAATAATTTTTCTTTTATTAACCTCTTGGTTAGATCAGTTTTGTATTTCCAATGCTAAGTGATAATGCATTTTGCATTAGTGCTCAGCATCAGGGATTTCTAACACCCTGCACCAAGGGGTTAATTAACCCTTCCAAACAGCCTACAGAGCCGCCTCACAAGGCTTTTGACAGTTCTAAACCAATGACACTACACACTGCCTTTATTCAAAGGCACAAATACGCTTTTTTCACTATAGCGTTGCCCATGAAAATACAAAACACCTTCAAAAAGAAGTACAGGGAAGCTCATTTGAGGTACAGCAGTCTCCTCAAGACTGAAAGGATCAGTCAGCTCAGTGTAAGAAAAGGGATGAACCAAGACTTGAATGTGGTATTGCATAATCTTGCCGCAGCTATGTATCTGCATAGAACTGAGTATTATTTCTGTTCTGAAAGAGTTTCAGCATAGATACTAGACACTGTCTTTTTCCTGAGACTGCAATATATATTTATTCACAGTTCCAATAATGAGAGTATTTAATGTAATTGTTTTCCTGATATACATATCAATTTACTTTGCCGTCTGTTGTCTAGCAGTGTGTTTAGTGAGCTATGATGGTGCAATGTGCCAGAAAACATCAAAAATTAAAATATAATGCTTGCTTAGCCGATATTACCAACAGTTAACAGAGTCAACTTCTGTTGTTCTTTGGACAGCACATATGCACTCAGGCTGGCAATATATGCATCAGAACCAACCAAACAAGAAAACACAAACACTGTGCAGAATGCACCACAGTAAAATAGCACTTTGGATTGTAGAGACTTAACTAATCAGTAATAACCAGTGTCATCTGCATTTCAAATCTCCAGTATATTAACATACTCTGATCCAAGTGCCACAGTCATTAAAATGCTGCAGCCAAGAGTTCCAGTTAATACTGGGTAAAACAACAGGACCTTTTTTAAAACAACAATTACAAAAATAAAAGCATGATTTCTTGATGGTCTTCCTGAATCACAGTCACCTAAATAAAGCTTCAATCCAGGAAAAGCTTAGCAGGAAAGCAATCATTCTTTTTTTTTGTATGTGTAAAAAAAGACCAGGAACTACAAGTAAATAGCAGCTGAGCAACAGATGAGGCAGTAAGTGAAATCTGTTAGCAACTGCTAACAGCTTTGCTATTTTCTGTTGTTAAATTAAAAAAAAAAAGAGTAAAAAAAATCCACTGCAGTAGCAATTCCAATATGTTCAAAAATCTCAGATGCAAAAGACTAAAGCTCAATGCTTCTTGTACTACAGAGAAATACTTGGGTTTGGTTTTAACATCTTGAAATGCTTTGTTATTGATTATAAGGCAGAAACAAGTCAATTCACATGGACATACTACCAAGATAACACTTGTTATAGCTGTATATATGACCCAGCAAGTATAGCACAAAAACCCTACCATGGACAAGCATGACACTTCCAGCAGCTGCTCTAGCCTCAAATTCTACTTTCTTTTGTCCTTTACACCTGACCCTCGTCATTTGCCAGAAAGTGCATGTTTCTTCACTAGCACTGAGCTTTCTTGCAAGCTCTCAGAAGTATTTTCACTGTCCTTCTGGTCCTGGAGCTTTCACCACAGATGATCCTCTCCTACTTATCTCAACCCAATCTTGACATGGGTTCAGCAAGTCTGTTTTCCTGTTTGGATGCATCTACACAGCATAGCAGAACTATGCAGATAGCTGAAATAGCTCTGAACAAGGCAGCACAAATTACAAACAGTATGAATGCATCAGTGTGGGGTTCCAGCTCTCGGTAGGATCAATTAGTTACATGGCTGCAGTCACCAGACTACTTGAAAAAACCCACGGCACCGCCTGGTCCCAGGCAGATACATAGTCTTCCCACTCCTGCCAGTTGCTTTCTTAACTTCTTTTCTCTTTGGTCTTTCTCTCCTGTCAGGCTCGCAGGGGCTCTGTTCCTTGTTCCTCATTTTGGTGGTCTCCCACATAGAGGATCACAGTACAACTACTACCATATCTATGAAAGGCACACTACAGACTTCATTCTCCATCCAGCTTTCTGCTCCTTTACGGTGTTTACATTTCTAATGCCTCCTATGGCAGGTTCCCCTTCCAATTTTAACTCAGCATGTCAAAAACTGAAGTCATCTCTGCTTCTAAATACTTCTCTCTACTTCCTTCTCTTAGCTACCAAGCTACCAAGAATTAGTAGTCACCTTGCCTGCTGCAGAAGCTCACAACTTTGTCATCTTCAGCTTCTCCCTTTCCCTCCACAGATGTTCTACGAATAAAACATGCCAGTCTCATCTCCACAATGTCATAAAAAATCTGGCTGTTTCATTCCATCCGTGCTGCTAAAATATTTGATCATTCAAACCTTCTTCCCACAGTCTCCTCCTCCCTAGCCCTCCTGACACTGACTCCTCACTTTCCACATCAGTGCAAAACTCCAGTTTGAAAAATACCTCTTGAATCCAGTATTTAGTCAGTATTTGACCCCTTCTAAGTTCCCCCATTAGTTTACTATTGCTTCTTTTAAAAACATTCAGATTAATTGTTTCTGTTTTTCAGGTCATCCACAGCAGTTTCTCCCTGCAAAAACACCAGCCTTGGTTTTGCTCATTTTGAGCAGGACATATGGTCCCCAATTCTTTTTTTGTAAACTCGCACTGTTTGCTCTTGTTCCATCTTTACAGGTCATCACCCTTCTTTCACTTTTATAATGGCTGGGATTCCCTAGGATGCTCACCCTCTCAGGAAGGAATTTCTTTTCAAGAACAATTTTATAAATTGTAGGAAGAAACACTTGACAAGGACACAGAACCTCTAAAAACCTCCCAGCTGAACTGTTAGCTCTTACAAACGACTCCTTCACCGTTCATTATAACCTATTGCTTCCATCTTTGTGGCTTTGTAAAGGTTTTCAATGGTGTGGGATAGAAATTCCCATTCTGTGCTGCCATACAGATAAATAAATATTATTAACAATTACTGTCTGCTGGTAAGACTATCAATCTAAATGAAAAGCAAGCTTATGAAAAGAACAGATGTATAAAGCTCATGTACAATCAAAATGTGAAATAGATTCTGAAAAGGGAATCACTAAGAATGGTAACCTATTGTTCCCAGCATTGCATATTGATCATTATCAGATTTTTTGTCAACTACAACCCAAACTTGTTTTGGCTTCGGATGTCATCCCATATTCTTTCTGGCTCAGGCATCACACCCCCGTAAGACTTTGCTCTTCAAACTTTCAGTCTGCCAGTGACACATGAAACAGAACACTTATGATTTTGTCAGACCTCTGTGTCACTCCCCTCCTCTTCCAACAGCCCTATTGACACCAAAGAGTTAAAAAGAAGAATGAAAATAGACATAAAGCTTAAGATACACAAGAGAGTTGTTGAAGTCACCCCCCTAACTATTCAGTGTTTTGACTGCTGTTCCATGTTAAACCCTATTTCTTTAAACAGTATGAACACAAATGCAGGTGCAATGCACAGATGTATGTGCCTCCTCAGCATTCCTGAAGAGCCTCATCTGAATGCAGACTGGTATACCCACGCACCTTCATCTCACAAACACTAAACTGCTGAAATCATGCAAATTTGGCACATAAGCAACCCTGTATATTTTTGATAATATCTCTACAGGTTCAAAAGTTGATAGGACAATTTTGAGGACTCCTACTGATGATACATGGAAGAAAGCCAGCTAAAACCTTCCATGTCAATATAACATAAGCCATTTGACTCCAGGCGACATATCAACAGAAACCTGAGAGTTCATATATCACCGTCCTAATGAATATCACTAAATGAATGATTTTGCAGCTGAACTTCTTAGATTACTAGTCAAATGCATTTTTGCCTAAACAATGATTTTGGCTTTTATATGTATCTGGCTTGTTTACAATACAGTATGCTAAGAAACACCAATAGCCTCCTAAAGCTAACATTAAGCAGTGCCACAAGTAACCACATGGTCATACAGTCTAGTCTCCGCCAGGCGATAACTACATTTCATTCACACACCCTACATTAATTGCAAAGATCTACTTAAATGGAAACACTTTAATCCTCAGTAAACAGGTACCAGAGGCACGGTTGATAGCAACCAGAATGCCTGCAGCACCAAAGGCTCCAGCAATAGCAGGGGAATGGCCTGAAGAACTTTGTCTAATCTCCGATGATTCCAGAAACCAACCAAGCCACAGAAGAAATCCAAACACTTGCATGCTGGACAGGGAGGATGGTGAGCTTTTGACCACTGCAGGCAATGGCTGAAGCTGTAAAGCAAAGATTTTATCACAGCTAGTGGTATTCAGCAACTGCAAATGTTACTGGACTGTTTACAGTAACACGAGCAATCCTGCTCTCCCCAAAGCTCGTGAAGGAAGCAGATAAGCAAGGGAAGAGAAGGCGAAGGTCTGGGCGTGGGAGTAGGTCATGTATTACTCAGAAATATTCACCACAAAGCCTCCCCCACCGACACACGCTTGTTTTTAGCCTGAAACCTTGAATCTTTTCTGACATATGGGAATGAATTTCAAAGGCACAAAAAGACATTTTGTCTGCCAAATGTCTTCTGCCTCAGCTATAAGTTTGGTGTAAAAGTATAAACTGCTTTCTTTTTAAATAACATAAACATTATTTTGCGTCCAAGTGAAATAATTTTTCCACTACTTTATGAGAGCATCAGTTGTTTCCTGTATTATAATGAGAATGGGAGTCTGTTTTACTTTTTTAAATGCCGTACCTCAACATGACACCAAAGCCTTTCTTCTTTTTCTTTTCTGGATCTTCATTTTCTTCCTTCCTTTTCTTCTCTTTGATTTTAGATTTGCCCTTTTCCTTTTTCTTCTCTTTATTTTTTTTGTCTTTTTTTGCTTTGGCTTCTGCATCTTCTATTTCAGGGTTCCCTGGAGGGACAGATTCCATGTTCTGAGCTTCTTGACCAGAGTGAGAGCTCTTATCAGACAAACCATCTGCCCAGAATGAAAAAAAAGGAGTGAGGATGGCTAGGGGCCACCAAAATGCAAACACATGAAATACAGCCTGAGTATCTACAAAGTGCTCAAATGACTCACAACACTTACTCATTTAATTGAATAATTTAAGAAGCAGACTAAACATATCCAGTGAATTCAAGCAGATTTCTATTGTAAATTAAATACAGAGTTATTTCAATGACTTGTTTTTGTGTTATTATTCCCGATACAAAAACCTCGACATGGCAAAACACCATTCTATTTGAAATCTACTTTGTTAACCTCCATCAGCTAGAGAAAACTGACATGCTGGGATGCAAACACTGAGACCTTACTTCAGCAAGAGATGCTGGCAACTGACATAACCAACCTACGTAACGAAACAATTTTATTCATTCCCTGGAATCTTTCTATTTTAACAGCTAAAAAAGAAATAGCTAAACTGTTCTGTCTGGTTGGAGAAGAGCTGTGTTGTTTCTATTTGGGGGGCTCAGCATCCAAGCAGTTTTATGCTTCATACTAAAGGAGACATATTTCCAGACTGGAGGTCTATAAAGCCCACGGTGACAGAATGAGCAGCAGGGTGCTATCAATACACTCTGCCTTGTCTATAACAGGAAATAAATTTTCTGGTTGGAGAAGGGGGAATTGTAGACAGCTCTATAAAACAAGCAAAATAATTTTTAATGTAATCTGAAGAAGGCAGCTGCTTCTTGAAATTGAAAAATACAATTATTTAAGGATTGAGTTCTAAATCCTCCAACCCACCCCTGCCCCAAAGGAGATCAGTGAAAGACTTTACACTAAACCCAGTCCAGGTTGGATGGGGTACTGCAAAGACAGTTCTATTCAGTGGAAGACATGTGCAGCTTTTAAAATGTGATCAACTTCAGTTGGACTAAATCACTTGCTTATGTGCTTTATTGAGTTGGCCCTCAGCAGTGCTAAGTGAAGGTGGCTGCCTCAGTAAGTGCCATTAGCAACATACCCTCTTCTCCATCTTCAGGTCCATCATACGACTTGTCAATGGCAGCTCGGAAACTCTCATTACACCCTCGACCACGGACCACGTGAGGCCTGGGTCTGTGAAAAGGGAGTTCGTTCTTCCTAACTTCGGCCACAGCAGTCTGAAGACTCTCAAGGGAACTGGATTTCTTCAATCCCAGAGTAGGACCAAAATCTTTGCCAGAAGAGTCTGAAAACAAATATTTAAGGTTTTATACATAAAACCACACAAGAGAAATTAAACTAGTCGGATATGTTTGTGTACTTTATTACTTGGGGCCTTTGAAATAGTATGCAATCAATGTAATCTGTTCTAAAAATAACATCAAGTTAAACCTAGTTCAGTAGATATCTCCATTCAGACTTGGAGGCAATGGCACATAATTTACGGACCTGAGAACAGTAATGGGCAATAACTGGTTTGCTTTGCATCAGTTTAAAGTCTGTACCAATGACAAGGATGGAGTTGCTTCTTTACCCTTTGACAGCAATATCCAACTGGACACTGCTAACAGTCTCAGGGAGAACATTATCCTTAGACTCATTAAAACAAACACTGCTACACAACAACAGTTTCAGTTTTTAGAATGGGTCAGGTTGTATGAATGGTTGGTATTTTCAAACACATTTATCTTGTGAGAAGGTATTATTACTTCTCTCTCAGTTTTATCCAACGTTTTTCTTCAAGCCGAAATTGGTGCTATGTTATCAACATACACAGCAGTTTTTTTCAAGAAACAAGTATTTCCAAAGCACAGCTTAAGAACTGGTGTTGCTGCCTTTTTCCTTGTTTTTCGGCATAAGCAAGCACTTCATATAAAAAAGAGCAAATACCCCCCAAGTCTTCCAAACCTTTCATTTCTTTGAATACTTGACTATCTGACTTTAGAAATACTTTATATTGTGGCAGCATTACTGTTAATTAGTATTAATACAACGATAGTAGAATAGGTAAAGAATAAAGTTCAACGAATACATGCATACTAATCAATGAAGAAATTCACAGCTTAATTTAAAAGCCTTTGTAGCATCTACTTATTTTTTATACAGCAGAATAGTAAATGTGATGTACAGACTTTGCCTTGCAATATGCCTTCTGTCTTTGAGAACACAAATGCTTTTGTTTTCAACTTTTAAGCGATCCTAACAACAAGCAACAGGAGAATACAAGATTGGAAGTTCTTCACATAGGTGTCGATATACTGTCATGCCTGAAGAGATTCAAGGATCACAGAAAAAGACAGATACGTTAGCACTATGTGCTAGGATTCAGCAATCCTAGAGTGCAGGTATTTCTGAACTAAAAGTGTCTGATCAGTGAATTCTTAAAAGGAAAAAAGCTAAGAATTAGCACAAAATACAGACTCATCAGTAGTATCTACATAAAGCAGTTTATACTTCCACTACCTGCAGACTGATATGTAACTGAAAATAACGTGGTGGGGACAAACAAGTTTAAGGGAAGTCTGGTTGCTGGGTCACACAGTGCAACCTTCTTTTGTTCACTAATTGGCATTCTGGAGACTACCATTGTTGCCAAATTAGCAAGTGCTAAAATGGAGTTAGAGCAATGGCTTGCATACAATACAAAGGTACTTAAAAATCACTAAAAACTTGTGCATTAGTAAGAGCCACTGTGGTGCCTATCTTGGGCTGAGAAGGAACAAAACCAAGGGAAGCATCATCCTGCAAAAGGTGGCAAAGGGAAAGCCATGCTGATCAGCAGAGAAAAAGCTTTCTTGTTTTTCAGCCAGGAAACAGGTTTGATGGGCTGCTTCCCCAGAAGACGGGGCACAGCGGTAAATCTGGCAGAGCGCGGCAGGCCGCAGCAGCCCCGGGAAAGCGTAGCTCTCGGCCAGGCTGGGTCACAGGCTGAGGGCTGCCTTGGCGGAGGCGTGCCGGGGGCTACGGCTCCCACCTCCGTGGGCAGCAGGCACCCAGTTCGCTGCTTGCGGAGCCTCCGACGAGCGGTATCCCCTTGGGGATGGTTTTAAGGTGACTAGAGCATCTGCAAGGAAGCCATGGCCACAGGCCGACCTCCAGAAGCGGGCAGTGCAGTCGCTGAGAAGGGCCACGGCTCTGCATGGCCACAGACCACAGGGATCAGTGGGCGCCCATGGCTCGGGGAGGCTTTGCGGCCAGTGCTGATTTCCAGCTGCTGCAGCTTCCTGATACAGCTGTGTCAAAAGCCAGCACAAAGGTGGCTATACACACATACAGTACAAGCTGCACTACATTAAGTTAGTGCCCTAAACTGTATTTACCTGGAAAAAAAAGCCTCAGCTTAAATGCTGGTTAGAGTCTGTCCTATATAAAGCTAAGCCCATTACTCAGACTGGAAGGCTACTTTTAACATACAAAGGCCATTCCTAAGAAAATCCAAGGGAACAACCTAAGGTTTGGAGCGACACACTCTAATGTTACATGTAGCAGAAAGCAACTTGTCTGCTCGGCCTCGCTGCACTTTGCCCTGCACACACAGTCGTGCAGTTTTAGGCACCTGGTCACATACTGTCCAGTTCAGTCAGGGTCACCAAGAGAAGGTTCTTTGTCCAATACATGCCTTAAACAATTGCATGGGAAACGCCGAGTCATTGCCAGAGTACGTTTCTTTCTGTATAAATAGTCTTTATTTTGGTATTTTGTCCTAACATAAAAGTCCCCCTCAAAAATTAATTTTAGCAATAACTTCCTGGGTTTTTTTAAATTTTAGAGAGAACACTTATAGTGGCTTTCATGTAGTATTTTCAGTTGCTACTAAAAAGAGGAAAGAGAAGAGAAACTAAATGGAGCACTCTTTAGCTACCAAGTAAATTCAGAACACCACCACTTTGGAAAACTGAGTATTTTTTTTCTAATGTCCCCAAAAGAAATAGAATTGGCTTATGGTCACTTCATAGTTTAATTGCCCCTGTCAAAGACTGTAATAATTTAGTCTGAAATTTCACTGGCAACATTGGAAGTTTCTCACTATTACCATGAAAATCCACCCATGAAGAAGCATCTTAACCCAGGTGAAAAACAACTTTATCTTTTCTTATTGATGACAGTAGTAGCAATACATCCTCATTAAGAAGGGGAACACTGAGTCAAGGAGTTTACATCCTTGGACATTTTCACCAAGGTTTCCAGTAAGAACTTCGTATTTTTGCAATTCAGTTTGGTTTTGTTTTTTTTTTTTCATTGTAAGGATGCTGCAGTCACATACTAGTGCACAACTAAACATACTGGAGCTGAGGAGCTTCCCTAAGCAGGGAGACTAGTCCCCTTGCTTTCACAGCCAGCGCCTGTTACTGGATGCTTTACAGAGATGCACAAGACACTGTAAAGAACAAAACCCAGATCCCAACCAGGGAAAATTCCCTACTTGCCCCCCACCAGTATTTATTCCATTTCTGCAGACCTTTAGGACTGCCATAAACCTGAAAACATGAATTTTTCCTCACTGGTTAAAAAAAAAAACAAAAAAAAAAAACAAAACACAACAAAAACCACAGCAAATAAACAAAAAACTCCCTCTCATCTTTCATAAGTTATTAACAGACATTTCTGGGGGTGTGTGGTGTGTGTGCGCATGTACATATCTAGCCCTACCCAGGTTGTGAATATAAAAATATAGTTTAATTGTTCACTGTGTAAAAAATGTTCATTTTTATGGATTTTAAATTCTTGAGCCTTCATTTTACTGCTTCTTGCAGTACAATGATAAAAAGTCAACTGAAGTATCCACTTTTTTTTAAATAAATGGTTACTTATGCATCTCTACTGAATTTATGAGAGAAAACAACAACTGATATAGTACCTGCCTACGACTGTCTGAAACCAACTTGTTGATTCCTGGATAATATCTGTAACTGATCATCCTTTAACTGAAAGATGGCATTACATATACTTTCATTTTCTGCTCAATGCCAACATGGCTACTACCGATTTTTTTCTTAATGTACTAGTAAAGGTAAACCTGCTTTCTGTTCTTTTATTACTATTATTAGTAGTTTCTGGTATTTCCAGGCTACTCTTTTTCCCACATCTGCACGTTCCTTTCTTTTTTTTTTTTTTATAGCCCAGCAGAAGGAAACATGCCAAAAGTAAGATGTCAGTCATAAAAATCGAAGGGGAAAAAAATGACACAGTGTTGTGGGCAATGCAAGCCACCCCAAAGGCATGTGTAGAGAGAGTGGAATTGAAGAGAAGCCATGAATCACTGCCACTCTAAATGAAATACAACTCCTAAGACACCCTAAACAGTAAACATTTTATATATTTATCATTAATTTACTTTTTAGATAATGATTCTTATTTAAACCCAAAACTATATGAATATGCCTAAATGATAGTATTTAGAGGAACACATTTGTGTGAGCTAGACTAATTTACTATTTACATTTTGAAAGATACAGTGAGGTAAAAACCAGTTATGAAGAAGGAAAAAGAAGAGAAAGTGTCACTGAGACAGAGAAACTAGAACAAACACAAAGCTGCAATAGACTACAAATAGTCTGGCTCTGTATTTACCAGAGCCCTAAACACACACGTTCCTGGTTCCTACAGCATTGCAAATGATGGAGGTGCATGTGTTACCAGGGAAGAGAAAATGGTTATGAGAACAATGAGTCTTCTATCCTGTGGGTACTGGAATGCTGAAGATAGCACGTGAGTGCTTTTAGCAGGCAAACAACTGTTTGTTCACGAAACACCAAGGCTGACTCCTTTTGTGGTAGGACTCGGTGAGATATGCCACCAGCTTTTCAGGAAGTAGCTAGAGCCCAGTGCCTGTTCGGCTTCACACCTACACCTTGGGTAACGGTCACGGTGCCCAACTTTGGCCTCACTGAACTCGGGCCCACCCCAACCTAACTGATCTAACTGCTTGCTCTATAGTTTTCTCTTCTCTAAAGGAATTGGGGCATGTTTAAAATATCTTTTGATACACAGACGTTCCTATGATTTTCAAAATACAATCCATTCACAGATCACAGATATGTTTGGGTTTTTTTACACAAATTAATGTATCGCTAACCTTACATCGCCCCTGCAGAGGTGAGGATAAGAAGCATGGTTTCAGAAGCACCCCAATGTTTGTTCAGCAAGGAAAAAGCACGATTTCTGTTGTACAGAATCAAACCACCACATAGGTAACAAGGTGGTAAAATAGGCCCCTCAGCAGAATTTAATCAAAATATATCCCTGCTGTAGGTAAGCCTTTCTTATGAGAATGAACCAAATCTGTTACCCAAGTGAAAGATGTCCAAAGATACAAAAGGCAAGAGACAGCCAGTAAGACCTGACAGCTTTACTCTCCCCTTACCTCCTTTTGGAAATTTGCCTCTAAATAAGTTGGTGTATAAAGTGAAAGCTGTGAGTGTCTCTTTTAACAAGCTTAAGGTTAAAAGATAAAACATTTGTCATTATTACCAATCTCCATGTGCCATAAATATCAGAGAATAGGTAGACAGACATGGTTCTTACCCACAGGGTTGCAACTGCATACGGTGACTTTAATTAATTCATATTCAATTCTTTCTGAACCATTTTGTTTAGTGTAGCTTCATTTATTTCTGGCAGGATTCACAGTATGCACAACTGCAAAAGACTTTTTCCTCTCACATATTTTTATATTCAGATACTTCCTCAATCATCAATGGATTCAATGCAGAGAATCATTTTGGAAGGAGGAATTGAAAGTCATTACATCATCTTGCTTGTGATTTTCAAATGAAGAACTTTAATAGGATGTTTTTGTAGAATAACCTTAGATCATACTGTAGTCTTTGCTTCAACACTAGTTTATACAGGTAGCATAGAAAAGATTATGAAGAGCATGATAAAAAGCAAGAGAAAAATCACTATCTTGTGCTCATATATTAAAGACAACATGTATCGTTTTGCTCATTTTATACCTCAAACCAAGCATTCCAAATTAGAAGCAGGAATATTGAACACAGAATAACCCCACACCTGACAGAAGGAAAAAAAAATAATCTAAGAAAGAGAAATCAAAGCATGGGAGAATTTAACAAGTTCCCTGATTAGAAGAGCCAGCTACAGTCTTCAGATTTACAGATACTTCAATCTATTTTACTACATATAATGATTGCAATTTAGCCCATATTTGCACAAACTGCAATTTCAACTATGAATAATGGCAGTTCACAATTAGTAGCCCAGAAGGTACACTGAGCTTTAGCCAACTGAAGAGGAAAGGCTTGGAATAAGGCAGCCATTAGGCAAGAGGTGAATACACACTACTGTTGTCTTAGAAACATACACTGATGTCGCTCTTTTCTATAGTCTTACCGCTAACAAACAACAGCACTGAAAAAGGACATTAATATTTCAGAAAGAATAATATATACAGCATTAAATGTCTGAAAAAAGCTAGTGAGTTTCACAGTGCAACAATATTAAAGCTAAGAATTCGCAGCAAAAGAAGAAAGAGCTTCAAGCAAAAGCACTCTGAGAAATGGCACATACATTTGCTCGGTTAGCGCTGAATGTTGGACAAAATGCAGCCAAGCCTGTCTTTGCATAAAAGAATCTCTGATGTTACCTGTTGAAATGATTAGTTTTCTTCGTTTGGTTACACAAGTTTAACCTCTCACACAACCTTCCACTTCACAGTATAGCTCTGCATCCAGTGAGAAGTCTCCCTAGGCATTTGAATCCCTACTCCTCCGGCAGGCTAGTGTTCTCTCTCCAGTTGGTGCAAACAGCAGCACTTGCCCTTCGAACAGGTCCCCGAACTAAGCCACCTGACCTTCTACAAAGCAGGAGCTTGCTCCTCAACGATATTTATATATATCTCAAATTGATTTTAGATATAGCTGTTACAGCCTGCTAGAGGAAAACAGCTATAGGAAAGGCAATGCAGACAGGAAAAAGTCCAGTTTTTAGAAAGTATGATTCCCCGGTGCTTTCAGGCACCTTGTAAACTGATCAGTCTGGAATTGAGTAGTAATAAAAAAATTCCAGCGCCCTGAGATTGCTTTACTGCTACTTCGACACCCACCCTCTGATAAGGTTAAACATTTCAATACAGCTTTAAAAGATTGGGAAATGTGACACTTTCTGAGATTAATTGATATGAATTACACTTCTCAAACTAAACCAACATTTTTGTTCCTAGGCCAAAGTTTAACACAAAGTGAGAGTCCCTGCACTAATATTTAAACAAGGCACTTTTAATGGTATGAGGCTAACATCTAGAGCATTACCTTTGACCTGTGGGAGAGAGGAGGAAACTACTTCAGTAGCAGAACAGAAGAAAGCAAGCCAATACTTACGTTAAATTCATGGTTATAATCTGCCTATTTTGTTAAGACTTAGGCTTATTTTGAAATAAGCTGCTGAATTATTACTCAATCTTAGTCATCAAGCCTGAAACTGTATTTTTAAAAATGACTAATTTAAATCAGAAGTAGCAAATTAAAAGGATGCAAAAAGTTCATATTAAGCTTTCGGTTTTCTTTGCTAATTCAAACCTTTTTTTGAGTTCTTTACATGTGAATGCAGAAAGAAATTGTCTCATATCAATATTTTTATTGTTCTTAATTATTTTCTTTTTTAAAAAGTGGTATGTCATTTTTATGCATCATGTTTTGGCCTGGACACATTTTTACAAACGTTCATATAAGCTGCATGTTAAAGACTGCTTTATGTGTCATTCAGGGATTAATTTAGGTTATTACAACATCAAGGAAGATGATTACTGTAAAAGAAAAGCCAAGCCAAGGCAATAAAGAAAAATACATTTCAAATTTCACCAATTTAACTTGCTAATAAAAAATAAATTATATAAAACCCTTCCTTTGTGTGTGCTTTTCTATAGCTGTGAACATTAAGACCAAGGAAAAAAAAGCTAGATTTTTAACAAAATAACCTGGAAAAGGGATACCTTTTGCTAATAATGGCATTGCTTTTGTACACCTGCCCACACTCTGATCAGTGAATCCTACACGCTCGAGATATTTATGAGATCTCTTTATCGCTACACTCCCCCCAACTGCCCAACAGCCACTCTAATTTAAGATGCTCTAAATATTGTTGCCATGGGTGACACATGAACATGGAGTAAGGCAAAGCTCTGCTAATAAAAAGGCTTTCACAGCATTTCAGTCCTTGCTCATAAGTAAAGTTAAAATTTATGGCTTTCAAAATACTGGATCTGAGAGGTCAGGTTAAATGGCTGCTAGTAATAAAAGGAATCAATATGCCACAGCATCTGAAGCAGCCAGCAAACTAAATAAACACTTCATCCAAATCCACTTGGCCCTGAATTAAAAGAACATAAAATACTGTATTTATTTTGTTTGCCCTCCACCAGTCCGTGGTTTGCATCACTACATCCGCTAGAATTCTACACAGAGCAAGCAACAAACATATGTTGGCCAAGTAGCAATTAAACTGTATGTCAAGGCTAGGAGCAATTAACTGGGCATTAACCTTATCAGGGAACCACTTCTGGATTAGCCAACTACAAATGGGCAAACATCTCAGTCTGGGAAGATTCTGCAACGCATATTTACAAAAGCTTCAGAGGACTCAGACTTTCTGTCTCAGGCACATACAAAGTAAATGAGCCATTTCCAATAATAACCCTTATTCATAAACCCTGAACAAAACCAGAATCACCTTTTCCAACGATTACCGCGTCCTATTAGAAAAGAAATGCCAAACAGTTTGTTCCTTACCACACTTTAAAATAAAAACCAAAAGAAGTGAACTCACATCTTTTGCTCCTAATCTACAATTGGTTCAGTTTATAGATTGATTTCTAGAAGAAGTTGTGAAAACCTATTTTCTCCTGGTTATTTGTACATCTTTAAATAGAAAGTGAAATAGAAATTGTCCGTTTAAGAAATTAATGCATGTTTTGCTTGAAGTTGCCAGCAGATAACCTGCAAAAAAGGTACACATACAGCTGTAATCATCAGTCTATCTCTATATATACACACACAGAGGCCATTCACAAAGAGGTGCATATTTTTGAAATGGCTTTGTGAGTTTAATAATATTTGCTTGAAACACTTTTGAAAAGTTGATGTCAATATCCAACTCTCCAATGGGAATATGCAAAATTCTGTCAAACCTACTATTAACTAAGAGAAACAATTAACTGGCACAGCTCTGACTCAAAATCCCTACAGAATTTGAAAGGATTATGTAGGTTTTCAGCAAAAGTCCTCAGCAAAGGTTCCTTTTTATTTCCTAGTGAGGTTTTTAGTATCACTTGAATGGTTAAAAATTTGATAACAGCATTTTATTATAGATTATTCACAGCTGAATTCATAGTTGTGGTGATATCAGGTCTTTAACCTAGCTTTATTTCACATGCTTCAACTTCCACCCCACCCCCCACCCCGTCCTCTGCGCTGAAAGTTTTTTGCTTGGTCTCATCATTCCAGCGATGAGGATTGCTTTTAGAAAAACAAAAAATCCCAAAGAATACACCTCCCTCTTGTCATATGTGACTAACTGAGGAGTGGGAAAAGCACATTATTCCAGCCAGCTAATACTTTTTTTTTTGTTCCCTATTCAACCAATAACTCAAAAAGGTCTGAAAGCAAACCTCTCAAGCTTTGCATTCAAGTAGGCTGTGAACTAGGTCCATCACTGCAGCTTCTGGGGAAGGAAAGTTTAATTTCCATGTCTAGGTTATTTCCTCTAACATCAGTTGTTTCTGGGTAAACTTGGCCATAAACTTGTGCCTAGAGTACAGGAACAGAAATACATATGCACTCCCATAGGTACATAAGCATACAATGATACTCCACGTGCACATTTTCAGCAACTACAATGATCCCATCTAGCAACACACCAGAAAGGAATATTCACACATGCTCCTCGACCTATGTGTTTAAGTAAGTTGCAAAATTTAATAAGAAACTCAAGAAGGCAACGGGTCATGTGAGCAGAGAGAACATACATTAAATAAAGACTTTAGTATTACGAACAATTATTTTGCAGGTCTTAAAACATGAAAAGTATTTTCAGGGCTTTCTTCCACACATCTGAATCCTTAGAAAAATCATGTCCAATTCATGGAACAAATGGCAAGGAATTTTCCTTCTAAACAGCTGCAGCCAAAGATTTTGCTAAACGGTTCTGTAGTGTGCAAAGACAGAAACTCGCAGCCAATGACATCTGGCTGTCTTTTGGGGTTTTAACAGACATGATTCACAACTGGAGTACAACCCCAGCCTTGCTTAAAAATAAAGTCGAAATACTATAGTTATATAGGTTAACTCTTGCGACCTAGTCTATATGATTTACTGCTTTACACTTTACATTTGTTTGGGCACGTATAGTACAGCCCTTCCTTAAGAGGTCTGCACCTTGCTAGATATATCATGATGTGCCATTTTAATGAAAAGGTTATTTTTAAAAAGAAACTGTCAAGGATGTGAATGAGAGATCAAATAAAGCTGGTTTCGCAAATCTGTACTTTTTGAAAACTCGTTACACGCTTAGATATTTAGCAAAGTGCACCTAACCTTTAATCTCTAAGTTTTGTTTCCCCTGCAGAGATTTTTAGTATCCTAAAGATGTTATTCTATTAATTACAGAGTTATCTGTTTAGGATCTTTTTGAAATGCACTTTTGCATTGCTACAATGTGTTTAAATGGCAAATTAGAAAAGCTAACAGAATTGCTCCATGGAACAACTTAGAATACGATTTAACTGTAGTAGCAAATAAATACAAACTTTTCTTCAGATTTTCTTATGTGTTTTTCTTGCCTATGTCCAAATGACATTACCTTGTTCCCTTTCACTTGCCCAGTAGATTTAGAATAGATGCAAATATGCTCCCAAACATAATATGGTACCATACTGCAGAAATGTAGGCTCAAAAGAGAAGAAAGGATCATTCCAATTCCTCTTGGTGACATCCCTCATCAACCAGTGGGGACATTTCTGGAGAAGTTAGTCAAAGCACTATCCTAAATTGTGATAAAAGTTTCCAAATTTCTCCAGGTTTAACAGGCTGGTAAGCAGTAGCCACAGTGATACTGCAACTAAGGTAACTTGATACAGGTTAAGCACAATCAAAAGACATTTTAATAGACAAATCCAAGATGGCTTAGCTTAGAAAAATAAAGGTTTCCTCTAAGCTAGGACTCAATATTACTGGAAAACACATGATTTTGCTCAGTGACTCCATACAATCTTGAAGCACAGACTTGAGTCTAGCTACACGTAGATCAGGATGCACATGGATAATGAGACTTTTAATCGACCGTATCAGAAAACTGAGACAGTACCATAGATCAGGTGCAAAACTCGGTGCCCAGTTTGGTCTACTTCAGCTACTTGGTGATTGGATCTTTGGATGAAATTTCAAAATCTGGTATTACAAAGGCAACTGTTCTACAAGAACAGGCAGCTATTTCAAATAAGCAGCAATATGAAATATCCTAAATTAATACTGAACTGCAATCTTTGCCTAGAACAGGGTCCTAAAAGCAACTGATAGCAACTGCAACTTTTAGAAGCCTAACTCTAAGATCAAAGCCCAAGTGTGCTCAAATTAACTGAGACTCTAGAACTGGAACAGGTAGGTTCATTTCCAACCTGTTCAAGCCTGAGGGCCAAATCCTCAGCTGGAGTAAATCAACATTTTTCCACTGTCTGCCAGCTTACAGCAGCTGAGTATCTGTCTTTTGGTCTTTGTACTCTACTGGCACCATACTTTGTCATTACACACACCCGCCCACAGACAGTCAGACAACATTAACTCATTTTATGTTAAGTTACAGCACAAGTGTCAGATGTTAGTAAGTTCAGCCTGTGGTGGATGCAAAGTAGTGATTTTTAGATTAAAAAAAGCTATTATTTTAGCAATCCAGAAAGTCATCTTTGGTTACCCTCTAGTCCTGCTAAAGGAATAAGAAAAAATGAATGTGTTTATATGCCTTTCAATAGGAGCCTGTTTACTCTTTGAAAGCTCTGTTTTTACTTATTTAAGGAATCAAAGATCTGGCAAAAAGCAATAGCTTTAAAAGTATAAGCAGCACAAAGATGCATCATCATATATGATCAGTAGTTTTGAAATATTACCTCATGCTTTAAGCACATCATCACAGGAACTTTCTGAGGCAAGAGCACCTCTAGCAGAGTGCTCACAAGAGTACTACTACTACTCACAAGAGTAGTTTGTTGCAGTGTTTTCCCTGGGTTACTTTTTATTTTGTGTATGTCTTTGGTAGTGTAGTCCGGATTAAAAAAAAAAAAAAAAAAATTAAAAAAAATAATTTGGAAGTCACTTATCTATCTTATAGCAAACTTTCACTGTGCTCTTTTTCTAGTTCTACGGCATTTAAAAAAATTAGTAAGTATTTACATATTTTGAAAAGAACACTTTCCAAGCAGTGTGTTTTGATTGTTCGTTTTCTTATTTTAAGTAATGGTTTCCTCCTCTGCTGATGTTTGCTGGTTCTTTGGTCAAGAGTGATGGAATCCATCCAAAATATGCTGGATGATGCTAACGTCTGAAATACTAATCTGCAGCTTTGGTTTTGCTTGAGATTCACATTTAACTTTAGTAGGGTCTGACCTCTAGCCAGAACACCTTCATGGAGACAACGTAATTACATAAATGTGCAAAGCAGGAGTTACTGTTGATCATCAACCAACCAGGAAATAAATCCATCTACAAAGAAATGCTGTCCGATATACAGCACAAATAAAAACAAATTAAAACGGATTTTTGTTAACCTTTTTCTGTTATGCTAATTTGAGAGTTAGCAGATATAAAGTTTTCAAGTTCTAACGTGGTATTGCAAATGACATATTGCCATTTAATACCCTGAACTATTTGCAACAATAAATGTCTTCCTTTCTAGTAATCTAATTTTGAATTTTATATTTGGCTTATTTAATACTAAAAGGATAGCACATCGATCTCACTTTGACCTCAAATGTGTGCCCTATAAACACACAGTTTAATTACGCATGAAGGCAAACATATTTGGCTATATATGCACACAGTCATATGAAATAAAAGTATAAAACTTCATTCTTTGCAATTATGTTGTGTCTCAACTGCATTTCTAAATGCTATGAGAACATAAAAATTAGATACTACTACTTGTATTACTAGCCCTTCAGTAGATTCTTAAAATTAAATAATGAGTATCACTAATATTCTTGAAATTAAAAGCTTTTGCTCCAACTACAATAAAAGCCAGTCTCATAAGCATTAAGAACAAACATGCATAAACATTTTGAACGGTTTCAAGGATATTAAGTAGCTCTGCCAGATATCTCTAGCAATATCAGAACACCTTATTTTGCCTTTTTTCGGGGACTAGTGCTGCACTTTAACTTTTTCAGGTTTACCAACTGTGCAAGAAAATAGCTCTTGTGCTCAATGATTACCTTACACAGAAAACTTTTAGCATCTATATGATTATACTAACTTTTTGTTTCTTCTGTATCAAGAGTGAACACTTGCATCTGTATTCTGCCCTGTATCCTATTTTTCATGAAATATTTTTGCCACCTTTAGTCTTTTTTTTGACTGTGGACCAGTATTTCCTCCACGTTAATGGCGAAATTTGGTTAATTTTTTGGAACGCATGGCATTCCATTTCCTCAAGAAGATAATGCAAAACAAACCATACTGTGGTTGGGTATGGTTTGACTCTTAACTCTTAGAGAAGACTTAAATGATATTCCTGTATGCTAAAGCACATTACAAACATACAACCTTAGTTCAATCAGTTTGATCTAAACCAGCTACCTTGAGTAAGACTTATGGCAATCAATTACTTCAATTTTTAAATAATTCATAAAACTTCACAAATACTATCACAGAGTTAATCAGAGCTGCTCAGCAGCTTCTTCCCTCAATCTTTAATGGGTATGTCAATCCTCATATTGGATAATGATACATACTAAGGACTTTACTTCAGAACAGAAAACTAAAATCAGATTTTGAAACACTAAGGTTAATGTTAAAAGAAAAAATGTAATGGTTCTTCTACCATATGCTTAATTGGTCTGCCTGCGAAAAAGCAGTCTCACAGGAAGGAGCAGGAAGCTATCATTTGGGTGCATATCTTGCTGTAAGAGAAAAAGAAAGTAACAGGAAATCAATCATAATTTCTCTTCACAGCCACAACCCCGATAAACATTTATGTGAATAATTTTTTTTGTTGTGGATACTACGAGTTTACATGTGTTTAAAGGGAGGTAAGAAAACTCAAGAGAAGCAAAATCTGTTGAAGATTAGCAGATATATAGAAACTATTCTTGCTTTCAATCTTTAAGTCCCTGACTATTTGAAGGCAAGGAGAGCTCTTGGAGAAATAAGATCTAAACTTGTCATATCTTTATATTTCTCATTAGGCATTAGGATTTGGTGGTTTCAGAAAGAGGACACAGGCTATATAGACTTTTTGCCTGATTAAGTGTGACCTGTTAGGTTCTTGAGATGTGTTACAGATAAAAGGTGTTCAGAACAACAACAACAAAAAAAACCAAACCCAAAAATAAAGATGATACTGCTTCATGTTCCTATCAATTCTTCATTACTTGCATTATGAAAGCACACAGAACCTCTCGAATCATGGGCCAAACCATCACTGCACTTGGTATTATACCAACTCGAAACAGAGTAAAATTCAGTACCTCTAATAATTTTTGATCAAGCCTACCTGTATTTCTGCAATACTGACTCTCTTTTGAGGGGCAAGACTATTGATCTCTGTTTCTGCAGTGATTTATTTATGATTTGTCAACACTTTGTAAAGTACAGTTCATCTCCTGTTACATTCCCTTTATGCACCTATGCCTCAGATGTTTTCTATTTTAAACAGAAAAAACAGATGTTTTGTCACATTTACTAATTTACTCAGACCTCACATTCAGATTGAGCCTGAATTGTTAGGGTAAGTACAGTATTTCAAATGAATGTAGCAAGCCTTACCCCGTAACAGAGCTAATAACAAGTTCCTTCCTCACCTTTTAAAGATGACATTAGTGGTTCATTTCTTCTGAACAGCAATATAGAAGAGCTGAGCACAGAATTTCCTGATGTTCTCTTAAACTGTTTTTGCTATTTGTTTATTTCAAGTCACTTCTGACACAATGGTCCCTTCTTGTTTAGGTGATGTTCACAGAATGGGTTAATTTTTCTTCAAGTAGATTATATAAAAAAAAAACCTCAACAACCTTTAAATGTGTTTAGTGCAGAGGCCCTCTGATTTGGAGTTGGTATTTTGTGATAGCTTTAATACAGTCATATTGCTGACTCTGTCATTCTTCAATGCCTGTGCTCTTAACTCTTAGAGAAGACTTAAATGATATTCCTGTATGCTAAAGCACATTACAAACATACTACCTTATAGTTCATTCAGTTTGATCTAAACCAGCTACCACGAGTAAGGACTGATACTGATATTGCCTTATATAGTATTACTGTTAAATTTTAATCATTAGGTTTTCTTAGTCTGATTAAGCAATTAAACTGCTTACTTGAAAACTACAGGCAATTCATTTATATGGAGGTACTAAGAAATTCTATTTGAGGTTTCAGAACAATTCCCTACCAAAGATAACAAACACATGAAAGCTCAAATTGCAAAAGCATATTTCCATATTAGCTGTTCTAGTATTGTTGGCCTTTTCATTTATTGATTCTATTTACTCGAGCAGTCATTCCTGGTTTCCATTTTCTAAAAATCACCAACGAAATGGGTACTCTATTCTGCTAATGCAAATTACAGTGCAAGTGAAAACTCTCCACAAACTGTAAGTGTAACTCATCATTAAACTGGGAGAACAATTACTGCCTCTGCTTCTTTAGCTGTTAGAACCTCCTTAATGTCTAGGTTCCCTTCTTTCAAGTTTGGGTCATAAAGTATTTGCTGTAACAAGACAGAGGAGAGAGGTGGAGCTTTTAATGCCAAGTCATGTAGGTCTGAAAGTAATTACTGTTGCAGAAACATTTATTGTCACTAAGGATTGAGGAACAGCGAAATGAGCAGGACTACCTGCAAGGTAAGTAACTTTTCAAAACAAACAAGGGCAGAGTTTGCTCTACATTTGACCTTTTTCCTGTTTCTTTTACTCTAGGTGAGTATCAGAAGATTCTTGCACCTCCAGTTGAAATGAAGTACTAAATATACAAAAGGGTGTCAAGAACCTAGGCAAGACTCCCCTAAGAAAAAAAAAACACCCCCCCAAAAAACCATGGAAAGGGTTCTGATCTGCATATATGGTGCTAGGAAGCTGGGGTTTTTTCCTCAACAAACACATTAAGTGAACACGTTATTTTGGCTTGAAGCAATCAAGTACATATCCACATCTCTTGTCACTAACAACTTTACCTACCTACACGTACTTTCTCTGTTGCTTTGGCATCTTGCAGGGTGAAGGAGCAGTATAAAAGACAGGTAAGCTAATCAAACGCATACCACTGTGTTGACTGCTGTGCTCAGGTCAGAATTTTAAAAGATTATTTGTGGGCTCTTCCATGAAGGGAAGAGGAAGGGTAGAAAATGAAAAGGGAAACCAGGCAACACTGAGTCTATGTAGGGATTGGATTTTATAAAATATAGTAAGTACTTGCTCTTGGAAAATGAATACTTCAAGATTTCAGCTTCAATCTTGTGCCCTATAACTCATGACCCCCCATTTTATTTACAATAGCTAAGATACTTAATCTTTTTATACTATCACTCTGTATCGTTCCAAATCCAGATGTTTAGGCCCAGCACTAGCTACTTGAAGTCAAAGTGATTCTTTAAAGCATAAGTGATTTATAGACTACAGCAGAATCTTTCTACACAGTTTGCTATATTTATAAAGAAACATTTTTATGTGTTTACACATGCAGTAATACTGTATCTACTACATACTAAATAAAATGCATTATTTATTTGCATTTTCCTATCTGATTTTCTGAAAAGACTCATGAAATTTTAATGGAAGTGGTTAAAGCAACAGACTATGTATTAAAATGATATACAAAAAATGACCTTAAAAGAATACTATTAACATTGCAAAGTAAAGTGCTTAGGCTTGGAGAATGCCACAGCAGAGGTGTCCATCATTAACTTATTTCTCTCTATACACTCATTGTAATAGACTTTCACTTTATGTCCCAAATACATTATGATGATTTTATTTACAAAGCTCCAGCTTACTTCTTTCAGGAAAGATCTACAAATACTTTCTTCCACATGTACAGCAATTACTCTCCTTATTCAACACGCACTTTAGTATCTGCTCTGACATCAGTGTTAAGCAAGTCTTCACGCAACTTTCTCTGAAACACCTTATAAGTTAGTAAATTTTTTTAATCAACACTAATGATATCATTTTAAAAGAAATATGTACTATCTGTGTCTCAGAGACAAGGAACTGAAACAGAAGGATGAAGATCAATTCAGGTTCCCATTTTAGATTCTGAAGACCTGATTCCCCTGCCATCCACTCCCTCTTCTGAATACTTAACATCCAGCATTTCCTGGGCTCACAGCACTACTGCCATCGACTTTGGTTGCAGCCTGAATACATTCAGCACTTCTACAAATCAGCACACATGCAGGTCAGGCACCAACAAGGTGAAGAACACACTACCTCACTGAGCGTGGTTTAAAGACATCTCCCTGCCCCCAGCAATTCTGAAGTACAGGTACAGCTAGAAAATAATTTAAGCAGTATTTAGTGGTTAGAAAACAGAAAAAATGTTTCTTTTTCCCTGAGATCATCTACACCATTAACATCACATCCTCCAACTAGAATGTACCGAACTGCTACACATCTCAATTTCAACAATAAATGAGGTGAGGGTTGGACCTTACACAACAGCCTTCCTTAAGCAGTTCCCTCTTGTGCTTTGAAAGCAAAGTCTTTGGGAAGAATTAAGTTTTGATTATGTGAGTCTCACACTATCATCATCCACTAAAAGGTTGTGAGCTGCCTTTGCAGCCAGCCTTACAGCTAGTGTTTCCTACTTCAGACATCTTAAACCTTCAAACTCTGGTCCTTTTAATAGAGTTTATGTATCTACAGTTTCCTAGGTGTGGAGGTTTGGTGGGGTTTTTTGGTTTGTTTGGTTTAACGAAAAGCAGAGTTTTCTTTACAGCAATGCTGGCTGCCACCCTTTTCTTCCCCATGTGTCTGTCCTAGATCAGCACAAGCTAGTATCCCCGTCTCTCTCAGTTGTGTCACTCCTTCCCACACTGTACCTCCTCACCTAGCCACACGCCCAATCTCCCTTTCTCCCCCACCCCAGCACCCTTTTCTAGCTCCCTCCCCACCCCCACACTAGCTTGCTATCTTCCCAGCCTCTAGCCGTATATTCTTACCTTTTCCTCTCCTAAATAAAAACAAATATCAGAGTTATTTTAGGAGACAATAAAAGAACAACCTCTGTCAAAAAAGCAAATGAAACCCACGCCTGAGTTGACACTTGAATGGAAAGTTTTACTTCAAACGGCTCCAGTTTCACAGAATCTGTAATGGGAGGTGTCACGCATGACACTTAACAGGTGATAACACAGTGACTACTGCACACTACACCCATACTTTATACACAAAAAGAGAAAAGAAAAAGCAAACGATGAGTAAAGGTTTTTCCTAAGACTTAACAATTTACCCATATTTCCTACAGGATAGCAGAAAAAGAATGATTGTAAGAAATAATTTTTCTCCTGTATGTTTTTTTTCATGTATTTGCTCTTTTAATATAAACTCAGACTGAGAATTATTCTTTGTAGCTATTTTATGATGTACATTTCAGTAATAAGCAGTGAATTATTTGATGCAACGGCTGACAAAATTTATTCCTGGATGTAATGCTCATTCTTTTTTTGTACCTTTAAGATTAAAACCAGTGTGCTATTTTTTTGAAAAGAATTAAACTCTAGAAGCTTCAATTGAACAATTTTGTCATTTTGTTTTCAGAATTAAGCATCTGAGCAGATTATAAAGCAATAAAGAAAAAAGAGGCATCTGAATAACTACGCTATATTGGATTTCTCTTTTATAACATCTCTGTTTGTCAACAGCAGTATTACAACTGGCAACCAAAAAAATCCAACCCCTTTTTTGAATACAGGAATTTATGCCAACCGCAGACAGCAACAAAAATTGTAATTACATGAAAAACCCAAACAAATCAATGCCAAATCCTCTCTTCTGGTCCTACTGCAGAGAGGTTTGAAAACTGCCATAGCAAGTTAACTGAGGTGTTTGCTTGCACCCTTTGTAAGGGCAATCGCTCTTCAGTAACGGATGCAAACTTCTAGTGCCGGGTTCTAGCTCTGTTCTGTTTGTCCCCCCGTTTGCCAGGTCCTGACCGCTGGAAGGGAACTGATTCTTATTTAAGCTTTCAGTGCAGCAGCGTCAGGGTCCTGCTGCTATATGGCACTAAGGAAACTATCATTCTGAACTTGGGCAAACTGTAGAATTAGGGTCTGCCTCTCTTCAGTGAATTCCCTGCTGTGCCCAGAGCCCACTGTTCACACTAGACAGAATGGCTCCTTCCTACTCCCTTAGTCTGTGAATTCAGCAAGCAAGAAACAATAGAACAGGAGAAGGAGATGGTTGCCCAGAAAAAACAAACTAATACTGAAATAATGCTGTGCAAGCAACTCTCCCCAGGACCTGCCTATGCCCTGCATGCTCTCTTGGCCATGAGGGACAGAGGTGAACCATAAGCAGAAGAGTAGGCAGAAGGCTCTGCATGAACTACTACCAGCATGGCCAAAAGAACTCAATGAAATAAAGATTATGTAGAAATAACTGCGCTGAGTCTGCTAATGTCCTTAAAAATCTGGAAGTGAAGCCTTCAGGTCACAGATTTGCTCCCCTCCCAGACAGATAACCAACCCAAAAAAGTTTCTTCTAGGTATAAGAGTCAGCTTGAAGAGGAAGGAAGCATTAATGAAAGAATTTTCACAGCAGAAGGTGAAGAACTAGAAGGGCAGGAATCAGATATGAAATAGCCTCAATACAGGTGTCAGACTACTTGTAGGGGAAAAAAAAAAAGAACATCTAAGTTTCTCTTAAAAAAACCCACCACACAGTAACCATAAGAGATATAACCATAAGCTTGGTCTCACATCAGTAGGGAACTTCAGCACACTCATAGGGTTAAGATACCAACCATTATACTTATTACTTGCAGACAAAAAGTAAATTACTGGAAACTACATCACCTCATGCAAGGCTAATGTAAGGCCAATGAGAAATTACATCTATCAAGACATTAGGCAGAAAAAAGGGTAAACACTAGAGGAGCTCATATGTTTTAAAAGGGCAGCATGGTGCCACTGCCTGAGGTAGGAGGAAAGTACCTTGAGTCAATGGTAACTCAAGGAAGTGCTTTCTACTCTTCTATGAAATGCTTTCCACTTGGGTTGCCACTGCTATGTACAGAACAACTCTCCCACTTTACTCTTAAGTCAGAAAAAAGCGTTTCAGTAGGCCAGTTAATTAGGGATGATATTCTGGGTACTTTTGGAGTGCTGTGTAGGTAAGTGCTAAGTAGCATCGATGTATTGAAAGATGCACTAAAAATAATGCTGTTTCATGAGACATACAAATGGCAATGCAATTCTGTTCTTCAAAGTTAATTTCTGAACCATATTGCTCTGCACAGCTTTTATTAGGCAAAGATGTGTATTAATAAATAGTGCCAGCAACCCATTTTATAGAATAAAACCTTGTTTCAAATGTTATGGAAGGCAAACACTGTACAAGGTACTATTCCAGAAGAGAGCTGGACTAGAAATATCAATTACTGGTAGCTACCTTCAAAATCCTTCTTATTGACATGGCAAAATCATGGGACTTCAAAATAAAAAATGAAGATGAATCATTCAAAGTGGAGAATCATAAATGCTTCCCTGTCTATATCCCACCTTCAGATGGTAATGTGACTAGCAAATTATAGGGTACTACAAAGTTTTAAAAAACCCACAAAATCAAAACCAAACCAAACCAGTTAAGTCTTCTGTGGGGTTATGTCATTTTTAACTTTCCAGTCAACTAGTTTTAAAAAAGTGTCCCCTTCCTCTCTTCAGCCGGTAGCTCATTTAGTTCAGTGTTCTTCTTTCTACTACATCTCATACTTCATACTCCCAAATGTAAGTTAGAGGGCCAGATGTATTATCTGGGAAGTTTTCCAAATTCATTAACTCCTTGGCACCAATAACTTCAGGATAGCCACTGCCAGCACTGAATATTATGTCCAGCAAAAACCCAGCTCCTGGAGGGAAAGGATTAATAAAATGAGCCGTTCGGCAGTAGCTGTTGGCGTCTCTGGTCACAACAAGCAACTAAAAGAACCACAGTAGCTGCCAACGCTGATCACAGCCAGCTTTTCAGTACCTAGTACTCTGAAGGTCTCTCCTGAACATCTGCAGATCATTCACCACAAAGCTTGAAAAACGTGCAGATACTGCTTGAAGGGACACAAAACCAACAGTCAGAGAAAAGACTGGCAGGAAAGCTGTGACTCCGGTTCTAACTGCAGAGGGTGGTAAATGTTACCCAGCAGCATTAGAGTGATATCAGCACTTTCTCCTCAATTACAGAAGATGCAGTCTGAGGCAACTCATTTTGCTTTCTGAAATGGATGCAGTCCGGCTGTCACCAACTAAAGGGCTGATGACTGAAGAGCCTTGCAAGGCCCTAAAAATGCAGGAGACCTGATGGATCCACTTGCTGTTTTCAGCTTTCTTCTTAGGGCCAAGCGGGGAGTTCCATGAAGGAAACCAGCTTACTATCAGTCATGCAGGCACTTTCATGAGCCATCTGTTCAGGCACCATCACCAGAGAAGCTGTCTGATTTAAAGATCAACATACAGCAAGAGGTCCCCAGGACTTTAAACATTAAACCGTTTTGCTGGCTGCTGTGCCTGCCTTTGAATCTCCAGTTTCAATAAAAAGCACACCAAATTCTTTAATTCTTCCAGCTTCAAATTTACATTCTTCAAACATCCAACTTACTGTTTCTTATTCTTTGATTAGGGGTAATGACAGGTTTCTTCTTGGGTTTTTTTTGTCAACTCCAATCACTTTAAATTTACTAATATTTCTTACTGGGCATGATATTCCAGGATCCAGAGATGCCAAGACCTTAAGGCCTAATAACCACTTCTGCAGAACTGCAGTATCCATTATCCTGTGTGAAATTCTGCACTAACACAGTTACGCTGCTTCTGCTTTCAGAGAAAGCTTTATTTCTGCCTGATATAGCACTCCTCCATACTCATAAGCTCTCCTACCCTCACGTCAGAAACAACTTGGAACACGAGGCAGTAGGAAGCTCCAACTCAAAGCAGAAACCTTCAGCAAAGACATGAAATATGGCACGCTCAGCACAGAGTCACAGGCGAAAGTATCACCAGGTCTCGGGAAGAGAATGCATGCCCCAAACAGCGTACAACTGAGAACTCATGCCAGCACTGCACCATTTACTACAGAGTATTTCAGCATGTAATACAGACTTCTGCAGGCATGCCTCTCCTTTAGTCCACTGCAAGCTGACACAGACAATGTATTTACCACAGAAAGATGACCACTTACTTCAAATACTAGCAGGCCTTACGGTAAGTGGATGCATTCACTACAACTATTAAAAGTCTGCACTTTATTTCATACTACTTAAACATTCTGGGGTTTTTCATACTCTCTTGACTTGCTTCACTGAATTCTGTGCAGAATAATATTCAGCAGTGCTGACCAGGGGGAGAAATAGCAACTATGATATGAGTGTGAATATCACACACCCCCCCCGCCCCCCCCAGTTAATATAACAGTATGCCCAGAATGACTTCAGGAAATTAAAGAGGAAAAAAAAGGAGGTAGAAGATATATGAATGTATGAGTATCTTGTCTGGAAAAAATTCTTGTGTGTTGGATTTTTTCTTCCTAGTCACTTTTCCCACTTCTGTATCATAAGGGAGCTGTAACATTGGGTAACTGCTGAGCATGAAATTTCCCAGGTCTCATTAAACAAAGTTCCTGCCCCTTCCTCTGCTCCTGAAACGAAGGAAAGAGGCTGTTGGTTTGCAATCTCTGGATGCCAACCATTCATACTGTGTAATGCATAATTCCCATATTGCTGACATGTGATGGAAAAGTAGTAAATCTTTCACCTCTATTGTTTATTTTTGAAGACTGCAGTTTGGATATCTGCCAGACCAAGCCTTGTCCTCCGAGAAAAAGCCATCATTACTGCCATGCAGACTTTCCACTCCTAAGTTTACCCACATGTAAAAATGAGGCACTCCTGACACCCAGAATCACTCTCGAGCATCTTGCTCTAATAAGCTTAACGTCACAGCTTTAGCAGGCATTTCCCTAGCTATGCATTCACAGGAGCACTCTGTACAGTTCCTATCTGCCGGACCTCTTAAGTTTTATTTCATGCGGGTCAAAGTGAAATATCTATCTTTGGAATACTTTTAGGACACAAGCTTCCTTCTTCACAGATAAGTCCAAGTTGTTCAGGACTTTCCAGAAGATGTACATGCGCTTTTGTTCTTAAAGTGGGAACAAGGGAAAGGCCTTGCTGTTGAAGCTAGGGTTGTTTTACTACACTTTTGTAGTACACAAAATTCACATTTGCTGTGTAAGACACAGTGAAATAAAAGCTTCTGCTCAACTTGCTTCTCCTCTTCTCTGCTTGTCAGACTCAGCTGCTCCCAAGGACTGCTCAATCTGCCCTCAGACCTTAGGACAGGATGAGTCTCAGAGTATAGCAGCCTGAACAAAGCTAAAAGATAGCCATAGCCCTTTAACAGCAAGTAACATCACACAGTCAAAAATACACAAACCCAAGTTTCACTGGCCATTAAACCTCTCAGAAACTCAGTTTAGTCTTCAGGACAAGAAATAGAGGCTCAAACTTGCTCCTCCGCTTCCCTTCTTTCAGCACAAACACATGTCTGAAGATCTGCAGATCTTCTTTCACTCATGCTTTCCTCCCTCAGATGCATTTGTCTACCCCTTCCACCCCAGTTAACTTCCTTCAAGCTCAAGCTGATTCTGGGATCAAAAACTGACAGTTACAAAATCATTCATCTCTTCTCCTGAACTTCCTTTTTCTTGCTCCGTTGTCTAATCCAGAAGAATACTATTCTTTTTTGCAGAATTATTTTTTCTGCTGGGTTAGCTCGCCACAACAGCTCATTACGCAATTATAAGAATAAGAATGCTGTCATAGAGAGAAAGCGGGGAGAACATGTGGCAAGGCATTTATGAATACAAGGGCATCATGAGATCCTCTTCAGGAGACAGGAAAACATTAAATCAACTATGCTGTTACAAAATCTCAGTCACAGACCCTTGAATTTGCATTCCCGCTGCAGTTGGTCTATGTTCAGCTCTGCTCTAGATCCTAAATCTCACATAAGAACATTGAGGGAAATGAGTTCTCCTGCAAGTTTGTTATTGTTCTCAGCAGATCACATTTATTCATTTTAATGACTGCAGTTCAAAGAAAGATCAATGGGCACTGCTCTGCCATATCATAATACAATGCACACCAAGAGTCTGTCACAGAACACAAAGAAATTCATAAAATCAAAGTGAATAAGTGATTTAAGAGAAGATTCTTGCAATTC